>NC_141137.1:110183916-110486416 GCF_053477565.2 Lygodium microphyllum
ACCCGAAATGCGGTTTTTAAGCAGTAAAATGCTAGTTTTTCCGTTTCGGGTGGGGGAAAAGTGTTCCCATGGGAGAAAAATGGACGATAAATTGAATGTTAGTACGTGAAGTGATTGTAATAAGAAAAACCAGAAAATAGTATATTTTATTGCCAAATAAATCAAGAAAATGGAGAAAATGAGTAGAAAAATAGAAATACGTCTTGGAAAAATAAGGAAAAATATAATAATTGTTTGTGGATGTATGGTGTTGGTAAAGCATGAGGTTTGGACTCGGTTTTCTCTATCTCCTTCTCAAAGTTTGTGATTTATTGCTTTTTACATATCAAAACATGTCAAAATGAACCTCTACACCTATGCAACGAAAGCAATACCTAAACGTAGGGGGTTGGGATGTTTGAATGGTGTGATTTGCGTGCTGATTGTTGTTGATTTTCTGATGCATTTCATGTCGTAGAGTTTGTGGGATTTTTATTAAGAGGATAGCAGCACAAGTGTTACCTCGGTGCTATCCTTACATCGCCGCAACGGGTTAGTGAATAATGCATTATAAAGCTTGATTGTGCACCACATGTTTCTAGTTTAAAATGATGTTTGAGCACTTTAGAATCATTCACTTTTACATGTGCATGACGATCATGGTATCGGAATAAAAAAACATGAATGCATAGCACATGTTTTCAATGACAATGACCCACGTTTGAGTGTAAAAAGGCATCCTAAGCCTTAGGATAGGCATTCATTTCTTGTGGGATTATTTGATGAGGACACATGGTATCTCTTGGATTCGAAATGGAAGAGTGGAGTTTGTTCGTTTGTTTTATATGTTGAGCAGCACATCAAGGGGCTAATCCCTGCGATGTAGGAGAGCTGCAGTGAGGCCGCAGTGTTTCTACCGAGAGGTTGCCTCCTATGTATGTGATTATCGTGGTATTTATTGCCAAGATGTATGGGTTCTCCCTCTGTGGAGTTTATAGAAAGGAAAAAGTTGGACTACAAAACTACAAAACTATAAACGCATAGATTAGGCTTTAGGGCAGTTTGTCCTTTAGCAGTAGATAGATGCTCCTGGTCCGTGAGGCCATGAGGGTGTGTTTGTCTATCATGAGCATGAGGTCTAACTAGTTCCATAGCCAGTGCCAACCCATTTTAGGTCCCATCAATGGTGCATCTGCCAGGAGCTGCCAACAAGTGGTGGTTCTCGAATCTAGAGTTTTTAGGGACCAAAAAGTTGGTTTATGTCCTCTGACAAGAACCGTCAAGCCGAAATACAAAAAACAGAACGTGCTGAGAGGGTTAGACGGTGTTTGGAGATTGTAATTCGCTATTCTCCTCAAAAGAGTAGCCCGATACGCATAAGAGACAGTGGTCTTAGTAACCCAACTACTGCATATAGTCCTTTAGGTGCAGAAGGAAGCGCAAGTTCTTCTTCTCTTCCACCAAGTCAACCCACCTCAAGTGGGGGTGTGATCCCATCAGTTCAAACTCCTATTGTCAATCCGATTGTTGTCATGGCACAACCCATTGCAATTCCTGCAGGGACGCCTGATCTGCCAACTTTAGGAGTGCCTTTGCCCATTTTTAATGGGTTAGCCAAAGAAGATGCGGAGTTTCACATTTGTGAATTCCAAAGATTAATGTTTAATTACCGCATTCAAGATGAGGGACATCTTATGATGTTCTTTAACATGACATTAAAAGGAAGGGCTGCAGTGTGGTATCACAGCATAGAGACTGGAACCATCACTACAATCGACCAATTTTATGCAACTTTCCGAGGAGAATATGCCCCTGAAAGAGGTGGCCAATACTAGTTGCGTGTTTTGAATGTAACATGTCAAGATTCCCATGAGAATGTGAAAGCCTATGCCAAGAAGCTTAAGGAAGTGTTTCGTAAGTTACAAACTTGCGTTCATATTCCGCCAGCTACCCAATTGCAATACTTCTTGCATGGATTGGATTTCAATATTCAGGTACAATTGAGCAGTGTGGCTTTGGCTGATATAGATACCACCATCACACGGGCAGAAGGAGTAGAGTCACGACTACAAATGGCCTACTCCTCTCGAATAAATCTTAATGCAGTTTTAGTACCTGGAGGCAATTTACCATTGACAAATGGAAGTCAAGGGATGCCTATGAATAATCCTAATGGGAGAGGAAGAATGGTTCAAAATGTACATTTGCTGCCAGCTCCTCCCAGTGTGACTATGCCTATGGCTAGTCAGTTGGCCCCACCAAATGTTGGAGGCCAAGTTTCGAACCCTAATGTTATTCTTGTGAGTCAACAACCAATGCCCAATCAAATTGTTAGGCCAATGGAACGACGAATAGACGATCAAGGCTATTAGTCGAGTGCCTCTAATGTCCTTGGCGAAGTGAAGGATATGATGAAGCACTACACCGACATGATTTCTGAACAATATCGGCAAATAGCTGTTGACGTCAATTTCCTGAAGAAGCAGGAGAATCTGATAGGGAGTCGACACCCTGAAGAGGGTGGCCCCTCAAGATTTAGTTGTAAGTGGTGTGGTGGACAACATTTCCCTAGAAACTGTCCAAATGTTAAATGTGATATTTGTGAGAATTCGGGCCACTTAGCCACTACCTATTGACGTAAGATTAGTTCCCTCCAACAAGGGAGTAAACAGCCAAGTCCAGTTAATCATAGAGCGCAAGGGAACCTCTAGCAAAATGATGGACCAAGACAAATACTGCAAAGGGGAAAGACCACTATAGAAGAGTTGCCACAAGCCAATGGAGTTAGCCTTATCGAGGCTGTACGCGTCAATGCCACTGAAACCTCTAACCTACGAGCCGTGACAAGAGGCCAAAAGGCTAAAGAGGTTGACAAAGATAATGCAAAATCGATCGAGGGAAACCCTAAGCAAGGGGATAAGGGGACGCAAGTCCTGAATCCTGGCGTGGAAGGTGGACCTCTAAGGCCTAGACAGAAAAGTTGATCCTAAGAACGATGAGGAAGTGCCAAGAAAGAAGGCAAGAGTTAAAAAAGAAGCACCAAAGCCGGTCCCGAGACCAAAAGAAAGAATGGTTTGGCGAGAAAAGAGAGCTTTGGCTACCAATCATGATTTTGATTTAGCAAGTTCTCTTTGCGAAGTCAAACCAGATGTAAACCTATTATAGTTGATTAAATTATCTCCAGGAGTATGCAAGGAATTCAAGAAGATCCTGTGTATTGGGTATATTGTAGAACCTTTGGGCATAGCACGAGTAGGGAAAGATTAGTTTGATCATGCTGAAAAGAATTGCCCTAGGGTTCTAGCATACGTGGATGGAATATTAGTGGAGCATACTATCGTAGACACTGGATCCTCCGTCAATATCATGAGTTCAGAGTTGATGGAGAGGTTGGGTCTAGGCATCCAAAAAGATAGCTCCACCCTTCTTAGAATGGCTGATGATAGTCTAAGACAACCAGAAGGTTGTGTTACTAAAGTCCATGTTACAGTTGCAAGTGTAGAATGCTTCTTGGACTTTAGGGTGATAAGATTTGCAGGATGTCCTAGCTATCCAGTCTTGCTAGGTAGGCCTTGGATCTTACAAACAGACTGTCAAGTCGATATACCCGCCGGTCGAGTGGTTCTAGGTAGAGGTGATAATCTAGTAATAGTCGATGCTTACCTTGAGTCTCCTCAAAGTGAGAGAGCTCCTTTATCCTCTACTGAATTAGAAACAGTAGATGATCCATCTGGTAGTGAGACATCATCCAATGATGAATCTAAACAGGGGTCCACTATAGAGGATATTTATCAGATAACTCTAAATGAGCCGATAGAGCCGCAAGATAGGATAAGAGACACGGATGTGATTGAGTTGGACCTTGGCACACCGAATGACTCGCAACCAATTAAATTAGGTTCCATGCTCAGTTCAATAGAAAGGGAGGACTATGTGTCCTTGATTCAAGAATTCTGTGATATCTTTGCTTGGAGTTATGATGAGCTGAGAGGCATTCCTCCCAGCCTGACTGTTCATACTATTCCTGTAAAAGAAGGCAGTCGTCCTGTGCGTTAGAAGGTAAGGCATATGCCTTTTGAATTGAGGGATGGGATGTTTGAGGAGTTACAGAAGTTACGGAATGCTGGTTTAATCTTCCCTGTATAGCACACAGAATGGTGTTCACCATTGTCATCAGGAAGAAGAAAAACAACCAAATTCGACTATGTGTAGATTTTAGAGAGTTGAATAAGCAGACAGTTAAGGATTACTACCCGTTGGCATTTATTGACCAAGTTTTGGATCAATTTGCGGATAGGGAAATATATTCGTTTATGGATTGCTTTGCAGGATACAACCAGATGGCAATTGCATAAAAGGACAAGTTGAAAACAACTTTTATTATTGTCTTTGGTACTTTTGCGTACCATGTGATGGCCTTTGGTTTATGTAATGCACCTGGATCATGGCAACGAACAGCAAACAAAACCTTTGGTGACATCTCACTAGATGAGTTGAAAGTATTTATTGATGACCTAGGGACAGCCACTGTAAGGGAAAGGATGTTGATTATCATAAGAAAATTCTTTGAGCACTGCAGACAATTTTGTATTGCTCTTAATCCATGGAAGTGTGTCTTTGGAGTGCCTTATGGGCTATTGCTAGGCCATGTGGTCAGTTCAATAGGAATCGCAACTCACCCTGAAACGATCAAGGTTATAGTCGTTATGAGTCCACTGTGCACTCCGAAAGAGGTACACAGCTTTCTGTCATCGATAGGGTACTATTAGAGGTTTATAAATGCCTTGGTAGAAAGGACGTTGCCTTTAACGAACTTATTATCCTTTAGCTGTCTATTTGTATGAAGCAACCCTTGTAAGGTAGCTTTCGAGGATGTGAAACAGCAGCTAGTAAAAGCACCAGTTTTAAAAGCACCTAAATGAGGAGAGGTATTTTACATATTTTAGTATCAGCTATTGTTTAGCCCAAATCTGGGAGGAAAAGTGGTATCATCCGATAGCTTTTGCTAGTTGGAAATTGGGTATATCAGAAATTAGCTACACCTACATGGAGAAGTTGTGCCTTGCGATGGTCTTTGTGACTAAAAAATTCAGGCACTATATCCTCTATGAGAAGGTAGTTTTCTATACGAAGGCGGAAGGGTTTAGATTACTTATGAACAAGCTGCAACAGCCTGATCGTCTGGCAAAGTGGTTAATCACTTTGTAAGAGTTCAATTATGAGATTAAGAGTAAGCCACCAAGGTTGCAGGGTATTGTGGAATGCCTTGTGGATTTTGGGGAGCCGAAAGAGACTTTGGCTGAAGGAAGTGATATTGAAGAAATGTTTAAAATTGATATAGCTTCTATCCCATCTTGATATGCTGCTATCACACATTATCTATCAACGGGGGAGACTGGAGCTAGTTTATCAAAATCAGAAAAGAGGAAAATCAGACAATAGGTTTTGAAGTTTTCCTTGGTCGCAGGAACACTATATCGGCAAGGTGTTGATGATATCTATCATCGATGTGTGATGTCTGACGAGGTTCCTTTCATCGTGGAAGAGTGCCATGACTCTGCGTGTGGAGGGCACTTGGCTGGACGGTTGACAGCACAGAAAGCTTTAAGAGCTAGATATTGGTGGCCATCCATCTTCCAAGATTCCTTTGAGTACGTTAAGAGATGTGATACCTATCAAAGACATGACAGCAGAGAGAATAGGAAACGCCCACTTACACCTATCATGGCTATCCTTCCATTTGAGAAGTGGGGCATTGACTTTGTGGGTTCTATCACCACGTCCTCTACTACCCAGAAGAGGTACATTATAGTAGCTGATTATTTTACAAAATGGTCAGAAGTGCGGGCGATGAGGCAGGACAATGCAAAAGAGACTCCAAGTTTTCTTTTAGAGCAGATTATCTGCCGTTTCGGTCCACCGAAGGAACTAGTGTCGAACCATGGAACCCACTTTTTAAATAAAGTGATCAAAAGCTTGATTGAAGCTTGGCAAATCAAGCATAACAAAACGACCCCTTATAATCCGCAAGCCAACTGGCAAGTTGAAAGTACTAATAAGCAGCTTGTGGGTATCTTGTCTAAAATAGTCTTGGAGAAGAAACGAGACTGGGACAGGAAGTTGTATGTGGCAGTATGGGCATACAATACAACGTTCAAGCGAGCTACTGGCCATACTCCATTTAAATTAGTTTATGGGAAAGAGTGTGTGTTACCCCTCGAAATCGAGTTGCCAACCATACGGTTTGCAATTAACCACTCTTTGGGAGACGAGGATGCACTCTTTGAACGTTTCACAACCATAGCACACCTGGATGAACTGAAATTGCAGAGCTTATTACACCAGGAGGTAGCTAAACGTCGGATGAAGCAGTTGCACGACCTTAAAGCAAAGAAGTATACCTTTAAAAAAGGGCAATTAGTTTTGTATTATGATGCACGTAGGGAGCTGTTTCCAGGGAAGCTGGAACCTAGATGGGATGGCCCCTACAAGATTGTCAAGATAGGGAAAAATAGGTCTATGGATCTACTATAGCTGATCTGCAGGACGTAGAATTTAAAAATAAGGTTAATCTTAATAAGATTAAACCTTTTTATTTCTAAGTATGCTAACCCGGAAAAATGCATTGCAGGTCCATGCTGGGGTTGATTTGAGATCTGCAAAAGAGCTTAAAGCTGGTTGATGGGGTGGTTAATTCCTTATTTGGAGCACCCATATCTGGAGTAGAGATACCATTAGGGAAAAATTATCTGGTGGAGCAAAGGATACAAAGTGATTGAGCAAGAAGACGGAACATTTGTGTGGGAGATCAAAGTCTTCTACCATCACTGCTTACGAATATTGACAAGTATCCCTGTTGAGTTTAATGAAGAAGGTGGGATGGAGGCATCAGTTCATCCTCTAAACATGCTAAATTTTGACTATCATTATTACGAATAGAGGAGTTCGTGATTGCAGGCTGTGTAAACCCATTGTGGACGTACACATTATATTTTGACGGAGTGTCCAGGGGCCCTAACAAAAAATGGAGTGTTGGAGTAGTAATCTATGATCCCCGACGTAGAGTTACGATGAAGTTAGCTGCTTATCTCAGGGTAGGATTCACTAACAATATGGTGGAGTATAAAGCCTTGATTATGGGACTGCATATTGCCAAACAAGGTGGTATTCGACGGTTGTTAGTAAAAGGGGATTTCCAGTTGATTTTGAATCAGCTAGATGGGACGTACACAGTGTGGAATCCCATCCTTTGTATGTATCATCGAACTGCCATGACCCTACTTGAGGAGTTTGAGAGAGTGTCTCTTCAGTTGATTCCACGTTACTGGAATCAATTTGCGGATTCACTAGCAAATCTTGCTTATGAAGAAGACATTTTCTTCAACTGTGGTCCTAGTTTGGATATTGCTATCAATAATGAGACAGGACCCGGTCGCTTGTGGGGAATGTTATCAGAGCATGCAATATATGGCAGGCGATGGTTGATATGGGTGATGCAAAGAGTAGTCAAGACCGATCTACCATTGTTATCTTGGACCCATCGGCTAATTAGACAACATGTTATGCGTACGGCTCTTGCTATATATGCAGGAGGGATGGGTCATAATCTTATGCATTTAGTTTAGGACTGCGAGCCTTATTTTTCCTCCTTGGAAAGGAGCATATTATTGTATATATGTACTATTTTGGGGAGGGATGTGTAAGTGCTATTCTGTTTTATTTCGTTAGGCCAAGAGGGCCAGTTTTGCAAGGTTTTAATGTTTTATTTCGTTAGGCCAAGAGGACTAGTCTGTTTTTTGCAGTGAAATGCTTTATTTCGTTAGGCCAAGAGGGCCAGTCATCTGTTTAGTACGGGTGCAGTTAATGGTTTCTTGTTTTAGTCTTGTGCTAGACAGGTTCAAAGAAGAGCTTGGAAGGAGCCTTTGTTGTGTGGAAGCTTCTCGTGGCCCTATCTAGGTGATATCTCTCCTTTACGAGTAACGTGTTTTTTATGCTATATGTGTCTGTGTACTTGTAGGGGATTTTTCTTTTCTTGTTGGGGACCAGAGTCCAAGGCATGAAGTCCCAGGTTTAGGTTAGGTATATTTGAGGGAGGTTTGAGTAGTCAATGCCTCCTATAAAGACATTGCAAGGCATCAAAAGACCTATTTTAGAAGTAGTCCTAGTGACCCTGTTCTACTAGCCTGCTAGCCTGCTATTCTAGGAGTTCTTGTTAGTTGTGAGGCAGTTAGAGAAGCCTGCCAAAGGAAAAATGATGATAATAGAGAGGAAAAACCCTGAATGTTTGAAAGACAATAAATATATACAAAGGTGTGTAAAAAGGGGTTCTAATCCCTATAAAAATAGAAAAGAAAAGAAAGGAATATTTATAAGCAGTGTCACCTTGCGAGGGCTCGGTAGGTTCTTGGGTACCGAGACAAGACCTGAGGCTGATACCCTGTTCTCCTTGGGTCACTACGCTCAGCTTCCTCCTTTTTACATGCTCGAGTATGGATGAATAAAAACCTAAAAGAAGAACTATGCTAAAAGAAAATACTTCTTGATCAGGCTATAGGAGTCCTCGCCTAGTAGGAGCTCCTGGTTGTGTTGTCCTTAGTTAGGTAGGTAGTTCAAACCACCACTTAGGGCGACTTCTTTGATAGTTCTTTTTAGTTTGGCCGTGTTGGAGCAATCAGTTAGTGAGTAGCTTCGGACCTTCCATCAAATTATCCTAGGCATACTCCTTGTGGATGTCATACCTTGGTTTTGTCAAGGGGTAGGGTGAGCATTGTGATGTGTTTTAGTATGTATCTATTTTGTATCAGCTTGATGCTTCCTTTGGTTGTTTTCTGCAGATTTGTTGTGGGACTCGACGGGCTAAGTCGCCCTATCCCGTGGTCGCCAATGAGAGCGGAGTTTTGAGCCCGGGATGTGCCTAAAATTTGCCAAAAAATCTGGAATTTAGGGAAAAAATATTTAACATCGAAGGCGGCGGTTGTAGCTAGGACGATTTCAAGCACCAAGTGAAAGACGGCTTTTAAAAGGAGCCCGAGCGACACTTGTGGATTTTTGATCATTTTTTCAACTCCCGTGCCGGATGTCAGGAGCTGCCATCAGTGCGGGATGTCAAGCCGGACGCCCAGGATTTTTCAAAGCTCGAATTGGAGTCCGAACGAGAAAGTGGCCAAAATTTTGGCAAGATTCAAAGAGGTGGCCAAACTTTGGACCAAAGGGGGGGTGCCCTTTGGAGCCTTGACCCCCCCTTAAATTTTTCATGCAAATCATGGATGGAAGTGTGAGGATATGGTGTGGTGCAAGCGGCCGTTTTTTGCGCCTCATCATGATGGATGATGGTTGTCAGGCTGTGAAGACCCTATCCAACTGACAATGGGGGCAACTTCTCTCTCTTGGCTAATGCTATCTCCGGTCTTCACACGAGGAATAGCTACCCTGATGAAGAGAACAGAATCTAGTATTTCTCTCTCCTCCCTCTCTCTCTTCTCTATGGGCTGTTCATGTGTACTCTCTTGAAGAAGGAACCGGGTGGAAGAATGAAGGAAATGGTGATGAAGATTTATAGAGATGATGAAGATTGAAGTGCATCATTGGATTGAGAGCAATGGAGGCTCCATCTGCTAATTATGCATGCATTCAAGGCGTCTTGGGTTACGTAAAAATACGGTATGACCATTTTTATGAAGAAAAATGAAGGATTTTTTATCATTTATGATGATAATTATGTTCTTATTGGATGAAAATTTGTTTGAGTGCTGATTGCACCATGATTAATTGCTATTTATCGGAAAATGTTGGTTTTGCAATGATTTACATGTGTTATTTAATTCCCGTAAACCCGAAATGCGGTTTTTAAGCGGTAAAATGCTAGTTTTTCCGTTTCGGGTGGGAAAAAAGTGTTCCCATGGGAGAAAAATGGAAGATAAATTGAATGTTAGTACGTGAAGTGATTGGAATAAGAAAAACCAGAAAATAGTATATTTTCTTGCCAAATAAATCAAGAAAATGGAGAAAATGAGTAGAAAAATATAAATACATCTTGGAAAAATAAGGAAAAATATAATAATTGTTTGTGGATGTATGGTGTTGGTAAAGCATGAGGTTTGGACTCGGTTTTCTCTATCTACTTCTCAAAGTTTGTGATTTATTGCTTTTTACATATCAAAACATATCAAAATGAACCTCTACACCTATGCAACGAAAGCAATACCTAAACGTAGGGGGTTAGGATGTTTGAATGATGTGATTTGCATGCTGATTGTTGTTGATTTTCTTATGCATTTCATGTCATAGAGTCTGTGGGATTTTTATTAAGAGGATAGTAGCACGAGTGTTATCTCAGTGCTATCCTTACATCGCCGCAACGGGTTAGTGAATAATGCATTATAAAGCTTGATTGTGCACCACGTGTTTCTAGTTTAAAATGATGTTTGAGCACTTTAGAATCATTCACTTTTGCATGTGCATGACAATCATGGTATCGGAATAAAAAAACCTGGATGCATAGCACCTGTTTTCAATGACAATGACCCACATTTGAGTGTGAAAAGGCATCCTAAGCCGTAGGATAGACGTTCGTTTCTTGTGGGATTATTTGGTGAGGACACATGGTATCTCCTGGATTCAAAATGGAAGAGTAGAGTTTGTTCGTTTGTTTTATATGTTGAGCAATGCATCAAGGGGCTAATCCCTGTGATGTAGGAGAGCTGCAGTGAGGCCGCGGTGTTTCTACCGGGAGGTTGCCTCCTATGTATGTGATTATCGTGGTATTTATTGCCAAGATGTATGGGTTCTCCCTCTGTGGAGTTTATAGAAAGAGAAACGTTGGACTAAAAAACTATAAAGGCATTGATTAGGCTTTAGGGCAGTTTGTCCTTTAGCAGTAGATAGACGCTCCTAGTCCGCGAGGCTGTGAGGGTGTGTTTGTCTGTCATGAGCATGGTGCCATAGCTAGTGCCGGCCCATTTTAGGTCCCATCAGTGGGTTCTCTCCTATTTGTGGGTTCCTTGAGTGGCTTATCTGAGTGAGTTCCTTGACTTATTAAATGCAATTCTCAAGTTATCTCCACTCCATGCGTGTGTTCTTTCTGGTACACGTGTATTCAATCAGGCTTTCAGTTTTTCTTAAGTGCACTTCAAGTGCAGAAATTCAAGGTGAGTGCGACAAACAGCCTCTAAGCATCTCATGCATCCTTGGGCCTAATAGGCTTGGTAGATCGATTCTCTGGCCATCTAGGAGGGATTTAGGGCCTCTCGGCTACATTGTCTTACTGTTTCTTTTGGGCTCGATCAGGGTTTTATGGCTTGGCGGGTTACCTCTAGGTCTCTGGGTTTCTAGGTATCGCAACAACCCACTCAAACTGTTAAGCGGCCATGCCTTATGATTTTGTCTACTCCGTGCGCCAGAATCAGGCTTTAAACATCAGGAAGGCTTACGACAGGTAGCGCCACTGAGCTCCAGTTGGATCAAGTCAAATCTCCGAGACTGAGTTGGGGACACACTCGGCCCAACTGGTCCGAATTGCAAGGGTCGAGAGAGTGACTTGGACGGGCCATGTCCGAGTGCAAAAAGTTTTTTTTTTTCGTAGGCCAAAGTCCGAGTGGAGTAACTCAGACGGACCAAGCCGGATGTTGGGACGAGGGCCGAGTGTTGTGTCCTGGGCCGAGTGGACACTCGGGCCGAGTGGACTTCGGGCCGAGTGTCGTGTCCTGGGCCGAGTGGACACTCAGGCCGAGTGTTATTTTGGTCAAAGGGCCGAGTCAAGTAACTCGGATGGGCCGAGTGTCGTGTCCTGGGCCGAGTGGACTCGGGTCGAGTGTTAGTTTGGTCAAAGTGCCGAATTGAGTAACTCGGATGGGCCGAACCAAGTAACTCAGATGGGCCGAATCGAGTATCGGGTCCGAGGGCCAAGTAGGGTTTTTGGGTCGAGGTCCGAATGGGTGGTCCGAGGGCCGAGTAGGGTTTTCGGGTCGAAGTCCGAATGGGCGGGCGCAACAAATGCCGCGCAATGACGATTTCGATCAAGTCTCCCTAGTCAGGCAATCATCCCCTGCACAAACTTCCAGATCCTGGCTAAGGCACCAAGGAAAGTGATTGGTATAGCTGGAGTGAGCGATAGGCTCTCCGACAATGCGATCGAATCGAATCTTTGCGGGCTCTCTCTCTCTCTCTCTCTCTCTCTCTCTCTCTCTCTCTCTCTCTCTCTCTCTCTCTCTCTCTCTCTCTCTCTCTCTCTCTCTCTCTCTCTCTCTCTCTCTCTCTCTCTTTGTGCAATGGTTGCAAATGAGCTCTTCCTTGGCCTCCTAGTCCTTAAGCCCCTTCTCGGGCAGGGCTTTGACCCTCTCAATCACTCACTAGCTGGCATTAAGCATCCCAAGCTAGCTTTTTGCCATTTTTTGCATATTTTATGCCCTATTTTTCCCTGTTTGCAACAATAAACCCTACCCTTTTTCGATTCGATTTCCTAATGCTATCCTACACTAAATGCAATGAGAATCGAAAGCAACAAACTGACATGATTTCTCCCTATTTCCAAGTCATCAAACAAACTAACTAACCCAAAATACTTACTTTTTTCGAAGATCAAAACACCCAACCTTCTTACCTATCTCAAGCACCGTTTCGGGGGAGAATCCCTTACTTCGATGTTTGCTATGGGGCATGCAAGCACTCAAGCTTGAATCCGTGGGTCCCGACAATGAAACCAAAATGTGGGAGCTTTCGCTCAACTGCCAAGACCCACAGACCGCTTATTGTTTCAAGCGTTCCAAGCGAGCTCTAATGGCTACCTCTCACATAGCCGATGCGCCCTCGATCCTACGAGTGTAGTGAGCTTACCTTGATGTCGATATGAGTTGCCTCCTCTCTTCCACACTCCGGTAGCTCCAGGATCCTAGATGCTAACTCAAGCATGCTCAAGCCTCCTCCTTCTCCAAGCACCAACCACCATGGCCGTGCATGTAAAAGAAGGAAAGAGAAGAGAAGAGAAAAGAAGATGGTGAAGAGCTTCGCCCCCTTGATCCCTCACTTCCACTCACTCCCTCTCTCATTCTCACAATCACTCCCTCTCTTAAGAACACACACAAGCAAGGAGAGGAGAAGAAGAAAAGAAGAGAAGAGCTCTTGTTGGGCACACACCAAAGAATGAGCTTCCATTCACTTTTTGAACTTTATATATACAAACCCTAAAACCCCATGGGCACCCATCCTTTTTTACATGACCGGCCATTGTGGCAAGGTCCCTTTTTCTAATTCCCTCTTTTTGCTTCATGCCCTAGGCGTATATTTGACCATTCTTTTACAGGTGGCACAGGAGGGAGCCTAGCACTCTTTTATAAGAGTTTTTGGAGTTTCTGAGGCACCTTTTATTTAAAACTACGCTTTTGGCCATTGGCTTAGCTTTGGAGCCCGCCTGTGTGTCCTTGCTCCTTTTCCATCTTCTTTTTGCCTTTTCATTCGTCCTTCCGCCTTCTCGTCTTGGGGTTAACACTTCTTGTTGGAGATGATTTAGAGCTTGCTCAAATAAGTTGATATGTTGTGCTCGTGGTCTCTTTGGGTATTGGAAAGGCTTGCCATGTTTACACCTATTTCTTTATCTCTTTTAATATTATCGATAATGAATATTTGAAGTCTCAATAGGAAATATGCACTTTTGCAAGAAATAGATGTGAAGAAAGATTATTTTGTCATACTTACCCTAGCATGAGGGGTAGGGTTTTTCAATAAGTACATATAAAGTGGTATTGGTTGTTAAATTATGTGAATTTCTCTAGTAGCCTAATCTTGGTTGTATGTTCATGGAGATTACGCTAGAGTGTTGCAATTCTTGATCTCAAATCTAGAAAGATAATCTCCTTCCATGGACTTCATGGAGTTGTCAAACTGTAAGTGCACGTTCTATTGTGAAAAGTACAATTTCTCCACTATTTTATGGATCCTTAAAAATTATAAATAACTTTTGAAGAGGAGTGCATGCTACACTAAGTGAGCCCCATTCAAATGGGATAACGAAATAACTTTATACACTCTTTAAGCCCTTCAATTCTTCACCCTAGTAAGGTAATTTCCCATCACTGTTAGGCCTTATGGAGGGGTTTTGGCATTGTTTTGGGTTAAAATAATGTCGACCCAACATAGTGCTAGGAGGAAATGTGGAAGTGTTTGATTTCCCCCAGTGCATTGTGGGGTCCTAATCATTATTGGGCAATGTTTTTTATTCTCATTGCATGAAATCTCATTATAGGTTCTATCTTTTCTACTTTTTCCATCATTGATTCTTGTTGAAGATGATTTTGACCTTGTTGAATGCTGAAATGACTATATTTTTTAGCTAATTTTTATTGTTTTTGAGGCCTGAATGGTTGAGATTTTGAGTGATGATTAGTTGTTTTGGAAGATTTTTAAAGTGTTTTGGATGAGATTGGTTATGTTTTGGAAGCTCATGATGATTCTCGATAGAAATATGAGGCTCTGTGATGTTCTAATAGATTCTATTGAGGCTCTGATTGGTTATGATAGCTTCTGTTTTGTTATGTTTTTCTTCTGTATGAAGCATGGATTGATGATTGATGGAAGTTGAGGTCTTCTGAAAGCTCATTGAATATTTTTTGATAGTTTGGAATGGTTTTAGTATGATTTATGTGGTTCTGATGCTTTCTATTGACCTTTTGTAACCTTTTGTTGAGCTTCTGTAGAGCCTATGTCCCTACTCTATTTTTGTTCTATTCTGTTCTATATACCTTTGTAAGTGTTCTATGGAATTTATTTGTGACTTTGGGGAAGTTTTCTATCCTTGGAAAGAGGTGAATATAAGTTTAAAAGAGTTCAAGGAAGTGGAAGAAGCAGCTGTTGAAGACTCAAGAGAAGACTGGAGTGAAGTGACAGTGATGAGCTATGAAGAGTCACTGTAGTGGCTCTAGTGACCTTTCATATTAGATACACCTTTTGGAAGGGACATCCATGACCAAAGAATGAGTATTATGAGTGACTATTCAGTATTATAGTGAGGATATGATGTAATATTGATTGAAAGAGAAAGAGAGTGTCAGAGATAGCCAATTCTATGCCAAGCAATGTATCTTTCTATGAAAGACTGTGAGAGAAAACTAAGAAGACAATGAAGATGAATACTATGTAATATTTTTCTATTCAAAGTGGTGTTACTCTTGTGTTCTCTTTGTTGGTTGATGAATTTTATGAAGAATATGAAGAGAATGATCAATTTTATTGAAGATAAACCATGGGAGTTTGTTTCTATGATGTTGTGCGAAGATTTCTTACTAGTGGTGTTCTTTTCCTTGTCGTGGTTTTCTAAAGAACGAAACAAAAGCTTGTTGATGTTACAAGATAGATTTTTTTGCAGTAGAAATCCCTTTTCCTTGGTGTCTCTCTTGGGGCTTCAAAACTTGCTCAAACAATTTGATTTGTTATATTCTTGGTCTCTTTAGACATTGGAAAGACTTGCCATATTTATAGCACTTTCTTAATATTTTCTTAAATGGTCAAAAATGAATGTTTGAAGTCCCAAGAGCAATCCCTAAATCCTATTGAAAGGATGGACATGGTTTTAGGTAAAATTGCAAAAATAGTTCAACATAGTAATTTTCCATGTTTCATACTTATTTTAATAATCATGGGACTTAAACTACTTTTTCTTTAGTATGCATCATTCTCCATGTTGAATATGATTCTTCCATCACCACATGCATATTTTTCTTTGTTTTGAGAGAGATATTTAGCTATGTCTTTAGGCTTTGCTTTTGGAAAATCTAACTTTTTCCTTGCAAGGGGAGAGAGAGGAAGAGAGAGAGAGAGAAAGAAAGAGAGAGAGATTACAACATTGAGGCACAACTATATTTAGTGGTTCGTAAACATATTAGACATACAAATAGAAGGAGAAAAGGGGTGATCTAGGTAATCAAAAAAATTACATGAATCACACATTTTCTAATGGCGCATATAAGCACTTGAAAATCCAAATGACACCTTCTCAAGTTATTTCCTTACAACAATGTGTGTGTGTGTGTGTGTGTGTGTGTGACTAAAGAGATAGAGAGATCTATAACAGTTGAACATAAACTTATTATAACTTCTAAATTTCAAATGCAAATACAAAGAGAAAAAGGGGTTATAATCCAAATAAGAGAGTGTGCTTTGCAACAATAGCTTGAAGAGTTTATTTCTTATCATGCATACGTGCACTCACAGTTTAATCAGTACCTTAGGCTTCTTAATGTATATAGATAGACAAAGGGAGAAAGAGAGATAGCAACTAGGGGAGAGGAGAAAGAAGGAAAAAATAATAAGAAATATGTGAAAAGAATAAGGGTAAAAATATTGACTAAATTTTAGATCTTAAAAGAAACAAAATAGAGCTCTAATGGATCAATTTTCAAGAGTAAAGATGTGAAAAGATTTACATTTGAAAATTAAAAGTAAAATAGAAGTCTACTAAATTCCTATATGGGGCCACCCATCGTAGTATTTTCATCACCTAAGCATGCTTAACTACCATTTATCGTAGTATTTTCACCCATCGTAGTATTTTCATCCATCTACCATCAAAGTGAGGTCACCCATCATAGTATTTTCATCACCTAAGCATGCTTAACTACTATTTCTCTAGCCACCAAGCTAAGGTTTGTTATTGATCCATACCATAAGGAAATTTTTTACAAGTTTGTCCTTGAAGATAAACAAGCTTTCAAGCATCTCCCATCTATGAGTTGGCATATAATACCTCTGTCATTCTTTCACATCATCTTTGGAGTCATGTGAAATCTTTCACTACTATGAAGGCATCACAAGTTGGTTCTTGAAGATAGAGAGGTTTTCAAGCATCTCCCATCTATGAGTTGGCATATGATAACTTTGGGGTTCTATCATATCACCTCTAGAGTCATGTGAATTCTCTCACTATGAAGGCATCACGAGTAAGTGCTACCCTCATTTTCAAGCACCACATCATGTCCTCATCATTGCATTCATAGCATGATGAGCCTATACATGTGCATAAAGATACAACCATGAATTATATATATGATTTAGGTGCACATGAACTAGTTGACATGAAGGAATTTGGTTTTGTAGTGACTTTCTTGGCAACACCAAAGAAAAAAAAGTATGTTCTTAATGAAGTGCCACAAAGATTGTGGAGTTTTTATAGTACTCTATACAATAATAAGCTTTAAGAATCCTAGGCATATTGGTGTTTCTCTTGGAGCTACTCTATCAATAGGGCCACCTCAAGGCATAGAGGTCTTTGACTCTCTTTTAGTACACAAAACACTATTAATATATTAAAGACCATGAAGTCACATGTGTTTTGAGAAGATGAATGAGATCATAACAAGGATATAGTTAATATTTTTTTGCAAAAGCGGAGTGACATGTATCAGTTACGGTGCACATCATATTTTATTAGATCCATTGATCCAAGTCTCGCACTTGAGGGCAAGGTCTACAAGTGGTGGATGAGTTTTTATACACTGCTCATCCTGAAACTTGGCAAATGTTTGAGGATGTAATTGAGCTAACTAGGATATGTGTTAGATGGAGAGCTTGTTAGTACCTCTCCAAATACAAAGAAGCATTCTTAAACTTGATAGCTTAGATGAATTTTTAGAAGGTTTGAAGTTTCATTCAAGGCTTGAACAATGAGTAAAAGACCTTGATGAAAAGTCAACATTCTAAAATGCTAGAAGAAGCCATCAAGAGTGAACAAAATTTTGATGACATGCTAGATAGGGAAACTTATGCATATTCATCTACATGTTCAAAGTTTGCATCCACTTTAGCATCATGAGAATGGGAAGAGAAAGTTCAATGGTACATTGATGGATAAGGGCCAAAAAAAAGCCATACATATGGTGCATGTACTTCCTTTGGATGCTTGTTCTAAGTATTTGTTTATACAAGTAGCCATCAAGCTAATGAGCATGTTGTTTGACTACCTCTCCATGGCAATCCACATTTGGCCCCCATGAGTTGTTTCATATGCATGGCATGATCAATGCACGATGATTTTTTCTTCTTGAATGGGATTGACAAGGATGTATGGATATGGAAGTATGTAATGTTTCATTAGAGGTGCAAGTGCATACTATGGAAATGAAATTCCAAGTTATGAAAATGAATACGATAGATATGTCCTTAGAGTGAGAGTGCTTGCGTAGCTTTGGTAGTATATTAAAACATGGTTATGAGCATAACACTCCTGCATTTGAGGACAATGGTGTGCATGTTTTGTTGCTAGGTGAGTGGGATATTTCATAATTCCCTCTTATATATGTGGCTAACTTTAATTATCTAGCTGATCATATTAAAATAGAAGAGGTATGTTTTTGTTATGTCTTGCCTCCCTTTTTTTATTCATAGAAGTTTGTGTCATATATTAATGAAGTTGTGGATACTTCTTAAGTGGGATCTAATGTTAAATTAAAAACACACACTGTCTCTCACTATAGCATTCATTAAATTAAAAATACACACTCTCTCTCACTGTAGCATTCTCTTATGATATCTTCTTTTTCTCTAACACATATTCATGATGATAAGATGCAATGATTACTTGAAGAATATAGCAATGTGTTTCCAATGTGTTCCCACCTATTCGGCCATTAAGTTTCCCTCCGTAATGTACCATAACACATAGTATTGACATTCTACCAAGGAGTAAACCCATTAGTTGTCCACCTTATCAACTTTTCCAGTGAAATTAGCAAAGTGAAGAAGCAATTGATTGATTATCTCCAACAAGAATTTACTTAATCCAAATCTTCCCCATGGGTTCCCCAAAATTTTTGGTGAAGAAGAAGGATGGGTCTATGCATATGTGCATAGGCTATCATAGTATTAGTGTAATCATAATAAAGAATAAATACCCACTTCCTTATGTTGATGATTTATTTTATCAACTTAAAGGATCATGATACTTCAACAAGGTTTCCTTGAGGTCAAGGTGCCAAAAATGGCCTTTCAAATGTGCTTCTACCATTAAGGGTTTTTGGTTATGCCCTTTGACTTGACTAATATCCCTACAACATTCGCAATACCTATCAATAGTGTCTTACATCCATATCTAGAAAATTTTGTTATTAAGTTTCTTGATGATATCCTTGTCTACAATTGTTCTAAAGAATAACATTGGGAACATATTTTCTTAATATTTGTATCTTAGCCATATAATATCTAAAGGAGGAATTAGGATGGATACAAACAAGGATCACACTATCTTATAATGGCCTCTTCCTACAAATTGTGAGTTACAAATATTTCTTGGATTGGTAGGTTTGTACTATAAATACATCAAAGATTATACTAAGATAGCTATTATCATGGCAAACAGATTGAGATCTCAAGGTCACACTTTTTCTTGGGGTGAGAAACAACACTACAGTTTTGATAAGCTCAACGTAGCAATCACCATTACACCAATGCTAGCTATAGTGGATCCACACAAACATTTTGTAGTGGAAATGGGCGCTAATGTCATAGATATTGGTGTTATGTTGCTCTGAGAGTGCAAACCTATGGCTATTGAAAGCAAAAAGCTAGATAATGTTCAACACAATTATTCTACTTATGAATAGGAGCTCTCTACAATTGTTTATGCTTTTTGAAGAAGTAGTGCTATTATTTTTATGGCACTACTTTTGGGGTAGTGTTTTCTCAAGAAAGCATCAAGTGCTTTATTACCCAAAAGGATTTGAAGGGAAGAAGGCTATATGGGCTGAACTCTGTCAAGATTTTGGCCACAATATGACGAGGGCTAATACAATATTGTAGCCCATGCTGTAAGTAGAATATCTAAGATTAAGTCTCTCATATTCATGGTATTAAAGATGTTGATACAATATTCTAGCCCATTCTCTAAGTAGAATATCTAAGATTGAGTCTCTCATTCATGGTATTAAAGATATTGGGGATTAAAGGCCACCTATGCATAGTTGCCTACATTCACTTGTATACATGCCTACACACCTGTACACTACAAAATGGCGGGCACCCATCACACCAATCACTTTATTATTCATTCTTTTTTAGTGGCAATAGAATAAGGAAGTGCAAATCACACATTGAGACTATTGGAGTTCCAACATATTTATGTCTCTCTCTATCTTACTCTCAAGCTTGAACCACCATAACTCTTGCTTCTACTCATGCGCTTCCACTTTGGCTCCATCCTCCACAACTCTTACTTTCCTCTTGCTTCTACTTGCGTGCTTCCACTTGGGCTCTACCTTTTAGAATGTAAAATGAGAAATCAAAGCTCAATACATAAGTATCATATCATGTGTGAAGCCCAAGTATATCATAAATACATTCATGAGTATATACATCCAATTAGTCTTACGTGTAAAAGTGGGATCATTGAAGTAACATACCAAAGCACAAACGCATCAAGTGTTGCTCAAATCCAAGCCTCAAAGCATGTCATAATCATATCTAGATATGTGGATCAACGTTAGTATCATTATAACCAAATAGCATATTTGAAGCATATATAGATATAATAAGCATAAAGTTTTCCCAATAAATTCTTGCTATCCAAGTGCTTACATCAGTTAATTTAAAAAAACCCTACAAGTAATAATCTCATCTAGCTCAAAACATCCCAAGAACCACTACAACCATGACATCCACCAATGGTCCCAATATTAAGGCATGAACATATGAGCATGGATAAGCTCCAATAGTGAGAGATATGGCTATTCAAACTTGTATACAATAGGTCAACCATAAATAACAGCCAATGACAGAGATATAACACTCAAAAAGAGTATTAAAATGGAGCCAACTAGTGTTGGGCACAATGCCAAGGTGTTATCCAAGTGCTAGGCGGTGTCAAAGAGCTGCATATGTGTGTTGTAAGTTAGGGGAGATTTGCTGAAAAATATATTCACTACAGGTGTGGTCATGGTGTGTCTAGTAAATACAAGCTAATGTAGGCACAGGTGCCTTTACTCACAATAACCTCCCACTTAAAGATGAATGTGTCTCGAGTGAGGAGAAAACGAGAAAAAAGTAATAAAGTACAAATGCACATAAAGTACAATAGGATGAGGAATAGATGTCATCTCATCTACATTCACCATCTTCCTAAGAAAGGCAAAGCATTTCTCTAATAGACTTTTAGTGAGCAAATATACATGATTCTCATCAATTGAGATTTTGACAAATTCAATAGACTTGTCCACTACCACCTCCTTGATAAAATGATAGCACACCTCAATCTGCTTTGTCTTTGCATGGAAGATTGGATTCTTGGCCAACTGAATAGAACTTATAGAATCCAAATGTAGTGTATGAGTAACAGTAGTACCAAGGTTTTCCATGAGATGGCCTAACCATATGGCCTCCTTGCAAGCCTCAATGGCTGCAATATACTCTGTCTCAATAGTACAACCAAGGTCTACTATAGGGCCTCCTTGCAAGCCTCAATGGCTGCAACAATATACTTTACCTTAGTAGTAGATAAGTTTGTGAATTTTTTCACCCTAGACATCCATGAAATAGCACCTTCAATAAAAGTGAAGACATACCCAAAGGTGGACTTCCCACTATCTACATGTCCTACATAGTCACAGTCAGTGTAACCTATGATTGTAGTATCTTGGCTATTATAGCAAATGCTTATATCTAAATTTACTTTTAGGTACTTCATGATATCCTTCATAACATCCCAATATCATCGACTTGGTGTGACCATATAGCATACCACGGCTTCCATTGCAAATGCTATGTCAATATGAGTGGTTATTATGGCATACATCAAACTACCTACTGCAGATGCATAAGGGATCTTGACCATCTCAACTTTCTTCTCATCTAACTAAGGACAATTGACTTGATTGACCTTCACATGGGAGGTAAAGGACAACCGATAGGCTTAACATGCTATGTATGGAAGTGCTCAAGCACCTTTTGTATGTACCTACTATAATAGGTAAAGGAGCCCCTTAGAATGATCACGAGTGATGTGCATACCAAGAATATGTGAGGCTTTCCCCGTGTCCTTTATCTCAACTCTCTTCTTGAGGTAAGTCTTCAAAGAATCCAGCTCATCATGAGTTCCCCCAGCAATCAATATATCATCAACATAAAGTACCAATATAATAAGGCTATCATCACAAGCCCTCTTCATATAAAGACACACTTCCATATTAGGATGAGTATATCCCTCCGAATACATGAAAACATTAAATTTATGGTGCCATTCCCCAGGTGCCTTTGCTACATGCCAAAAAGGCTTTTTCTTAACTTTCACACTAGGTTTTCCTTGCCCTTTTTCATAAAGCTCTCATGTTACCACATATAGATATCCTCATGCAAATCCCCATGTAGAAAATCTATTTAACCAAATCTCGTGGATGGTTTTTCTACAATGAATCAAAGTCAGATTGCATGGCCCTCTCCCAAGGGTGACTATGACCTCCACACATGGCCTCTTCATCATATGTAAGGGGACGACTAGAATCTATCACCATAACATAGTTTATGGAGGGCGCAAATCAATCACCAGAGGCTGATATAGGTCTCTAGTATACTATCTCAAAATGGGCTATAGAGTCTATACATCCTATCCAACATCATGATCATGGGCCACTAGAACATCAGTTGGCAAGTTGTCTAGCTAGCTGCCCAATAACAAGAGGATCCTCCTAAAACATCACCCTATGTACCTCAACTACCTACTCATGCTGCTTATGCATTTTCTCCTCATAGAAAACAACATCGTGGTTGTTGTAGATGACCTTTTGAGTCTACAAATCCCATAGGTGACAACCCATCTCACATGCATCTCGATAACCAAGAAAGATGCATTTCACTAACTTAGGATCTAGCTTATTACATTTGTCCTTGGGTACATAGAAAAAAGCCTCACATCTAAAGACTTTAAGATGCATATATGAGAAAGCTTTTCTAGACCATACCTGCTGCATAGGGATCTATTTATCAAATATATGGAAGTAGTAATTATCTCAACCCAAAAATGATGCAGTAAGCCTACTTGACTAAGCATACTGTAGACTCTTTCTTAAATGTCCATATTCATGTGCTCTACAATACCATTTTGGGGTGGGGTATACATGGCATTTGACTTATGCTTAATGACCCTCTCATTAAAAATTGTTCAAATACTTTAGAAACATATTCATCCCCATTATCAAACCTTAGGCATTTTAGTCTATACCCAAGCCAATTCTCAACGAGAACAAGCCAACACTGAAAGGTAGATAAGATATCTAATTTTATCTTAATAAGATATGCCTAAACCTTATGCAAATAATCATAAATGAATATAATAAAGTAATTCATGCCAAGAAATGACTTGGGACCACATACATCAAAGTGCACAAGAGCTAGAGGCTCATTCATGCATGTAATGTCAGACTTTTTATTATGAGAATTGCATGTATGTCTCCCATAAAGACAATGGTCACAAGAATAAAAACATTTATAATCAAGAGGCAAAAGATATTGCAAATGAGTAATCATTTTCGTTTCCTTTAAAGACATGTGCCCAATAGGACAATGCCATGAAGATACACGTGATATGTCAACCATAGTCAAAACATGGTCAAGGGATCTAGTTATAAATAAAGGATATAGGCTGCCAACCTTGGCACCTCAAGCAAAGATAAGCTTCCCACATGTAATCTTCCATGTAGAATCACCAAAAGCTACATAATAACCTAATTTATCCAAGTATCCAAGCAAATATATGGCTTTTGGTGGTCAAAGTCATTACATTATGTACATTATGCAACGTAATAGAGTTGCCTAAGAAAAACTGCAACTGTACATCCCCAATGCCAACAATATCCAATGCCAACTAGTCTCACATAACCTATCATGATGCGATAGGACTGAAACTAACCCCTATCTAGGATAACATAAAAAGAAGCCCTTGAATCAAGAAGCCAACACTAAGAATATATAGATGAAACATTGGTCAACTGAGAAATATCAAGAGAGGAAGCTGCTAAGATGTACTCATCATCTAACTCAGGTTGCACTACATTTATCTCTTCAATCTTTACATTGGACTTATTAGGGACAATGTTGTGATCATTTTACATTTCCGGCACTTTGCTCTTGTCTTTCTGTTTGCACTTACCATCACACATCTTATAGCATTGTAGCTAAAGATGATCCTACTTTCCACAATAATGACATGTACGAGAGGACTTACAACCACGGGACTCACTATGAGATAGCCATGAGACTAAGACCCCTGTGAGTCTCTACCACATCAGTCATTATTGCTCTTACCATCATGTCAGCCCTTAACATTTAAAACATGAAAGGTATGGGTGACATCCACATTTTTTTTGTTTATCTCCTCTGTCAGCAACATCTTAGAGTTTAAAGCCATCCTTAGGTATATTAGCACACATGGTTGTATGGAAAGTATCCCAAGTGTCACAAGAAGAAACAAGGGAGATAGGTTATCCTTGAACTCAATGCCCTATGAAGTCAACTAGTTGAAAATTGAATGAAATTCATTTAAATGTGAGTATAGACTAGTCTCTCTCTTCATGCAAAGGTGTAACTTTTTCCATAACTACCAAGCATTATCCTTAGGTGTAACAACATTGAAGTAAACCTATTTAGTCAATGATAGTATAAGGGTGGATTTACATAGCTTATCCAACTCATTCCAATCATCCTAGTCTATGCCTTCTACCTTTACAGAGTTAATTTTCAGTAGCCTAACTTGCTTCCTTTGAACTAATACTGCCATATATACATCTTCCAATAGGTGAAACTTGTGCTGTCAAGCTTTTTAATATTGAAAATAGTACTATCGTTTAAAGAATTGGCCAACCATAATGACAATATACCACTACAAAATCCAAGAGAATAAGCTATTGTAAATGATTGCAAATCAACCCCCAAAACTTAGCTTTAAAAAATGGCAAAATATGAGAGAATACCAAAGTATAGAGCTATCTGCCAACAACTGCAAGCAATAGACTGTCAATGTTTGCTTTCCAAGACAATGCCAAAGACTATAATTACAGTAACATTGAAATAAAGATAGTAGTATATGTCAATGCAACTGTGGGAAAATAACTAAGAAAAAAAGATCCCACTTCCAAGGATGTCTGAGTAGCAAGCTAAGATATAAAGAATGCAACTAACAATGACTAAGCATCAACCACTAGTACCAAAGATTGTCACAAACTCAAAGTGTCAATAAATTTATACATCCCATAAGCATGTACATTACTAACAAACTATTGATAGAGGTAAGTTCCGATGTCCAAAGCATACGAAATCAAATTAGCCCATAAGCAAAGGTAACTACATCTAATAGCATACAAGAAAGCATATACATGAACCAAGAGTCCCATTGTCTGAAAGAACGAAGCTTTGCCAAGTAAGTACAAGCACCTCCCACTAGAAGTGAATCCAAAATGCAAAGTGAGCAAGAAAAGCTCTATATATATATATATATATATATATATATATATATATTCGAAAAGCCCAAACACGTCACAAATATATCCAAGAGCATAAGTGTCCAATAAAGCTTCAATACCTGTAAGTTTGTAAGTATGAAAACCCACAGCAACTAACTAAAGGCCAAGTACATCAAATGTACCTCAAATCTAAGTGCCAAAGCATGTCATAGCCATACCCATGCTTATATATCAATGTGAGACGTCACCATAGACATGTAGCGTACCCAAAATATCATGTAAGCACAATAGGCATTCAAATCATGAAGCTCCCTATTATATGATTGCTACCCAAACTATTATTATAATAATAAATGCTTGAATGACTAAGGTAATCAATCTCTAATCAATCTAAAATCCTTTCTAGATCATCAATGCATCATCCATGCATTACAAACATTCCCCATAAGCGTCAATAGAGCATAAACCTCCTTGCTATCTAAATCAAAACTATTCTATTTTGTGTAAAATAGAGAATTGAAAACTACATAGAATCAACTATGTGAGTACTCAAATTTATCTCTCATCATGCTCTTTATTTCTAGCTATAGAACACTTGAATCCAATATCGTATGTATAAGTCATGGGCAAAATTCAAAAGTGATGTCAAGCTCCCATAGCTATCAATAACATCTACATCATCCTCTATATCCACTCCACTTAAAATATATAGAATGGCTACTTCTTAGCTCAATAATTACTCAACAAGGCTCACTAAGCCCTTGGAATCTCCTCAACAAGTCAAGAGCAAGTTGGAACAAGTTGAGAGAAGAGAAGACTCAATGCATACATCAAGAGGAAGAAACAATGGTTGCCATGAAACCTTGAGCTAAAATTCTGAGTTTGGGCTAAAGTAAAGGATGAAGAAGCTTCTTGAATGCTTACTCTAGTACTAGTTGAAAGGTAGAGCCCAAGTGGAAGCACACAAGCAAAAGTAAGAGCAAAGCAAGATAGAGCAAAAGAGCAAAAGAATAGAAGGTGGCATAGGCATAGGTACCTTTACCCTTAACACATTCTAGATTTGCTTTTAGTGGGAGACACTTGTATTTATTTGGTAGAGCTTGGTTCGTTAGAGGCAATGGGAGTCACTTTCTCATACATACATACATACATACATACATACATACATACATACATACATACATACATACATACATACATACATACATACATACATACATATGTGTGTGTGTGTGTGTGTGTTGATTTGCTTTTGAGCATTTGGATACTCGGTACTATCATTGTCACATGGTTATTATTGGTGGATGCTTGACATGCATTGGTTGTATACATCTATATATCTAATGCTCTATACGCTTTGATAGATCTTGGTACTTGGTTACTATACTCCTAGTTGCATTCTATATATCCTAGATTGCTACATGGGTATTCCTAGTAGTGGGAGCTTAGTGCTTGGTCATTTGTCCACTAATTTATGGTCATTTACTATAGTTTTATTGATAGTAATATTGAATATTATTTTGAGCAATTTATTTGAGCACAAATGCATTGTTGGAGCACTCTACAGCATATTGTTTGTGGATAGCTATATATTCTTTTGCTCCCTACCTCTTGCATGTCCTTTTGGCTTAGTTTTGAGGATGTTTTGTTGTAATTATAGTAGAACATACTCTTATAATTTGCAATTTTTGCAGTCATTATGGTAGGCACTTCTATTGCATCAATTGATAGCACTATTTTCAACATTAAAAAGCTTAATGGTAACAACTTTCAATATTTAAAATAGGTATTATCACAAATAAAGTAGACTAGGCTATTTAATACCAAGGGTATAAAGCCAAAAGGTTAGAATAGAGATGATTGGGATGAGATTGATAAGTTATGCAAGTCCGCTATCATATTATATTTGTCTAAGTAAGTGTATTTCAATGTTATCTCTACTACTGGTCATGCATATGATTTGTGGAAGAAGATATGTTATCTTTATAACAATCAAAGTCTTGTATCTCAATTGTACTAGTTGAAAAAGACTTTGGACATTTGCATGAAAGAGAGTACCCTTATGTTTATGCCCGAGGGGTCCACTAGGGTTTACCGTATGGTACCATGTGAGTGTAAGGGAGGGGGGTTATTTAAGGGAAGGAAGGTACATTTTATAAGGTAAGGTCCCATAAATAGGGGGTAGATAAGGGGTATTTTCATATATTTCTTGCACGTAGGTGACGTCTCCTTATTACTACTAGTGAATCCCCTGTGTGTTTATGCATTTGAATGAGTTTCACTCTATTTTCAGTTAGCTTATCTTATAAGATATCAAGTTTGAGAATAACATAAAGTCTTTGTTCTTGCTTGTCACACAATTCGAGTCATGGGCTACATATCATACTACTATGTGTGCTAATCCACTTGAGGATGATTTCAAATATAGTGATGTAGTGAGTGTTTTACTCATAGAAGTAAACATGAAAAATATTGATGCATCCCACACCTCTCATGCACTTACTGTTACAAAAGAAATGGTGGCAATGGTATTAATCACCATAATAGAGACTCACAACAAGTCTTAGCCTTGTGGAGAATCATAAATTAAGTCCCATAGTCATAAGTCCTCTTTGGCATGTCATTATTGTGGGGGAGCAAGGTCAAATTAGGTCACAAATCCATTAAATGTGCAACAATAGGCACAATGAGAAAGGCAAGGGGAAAGTACAAGAAAATGCAAAGTCAACTACCACTATACCTAAGTCTAATGTGAGGATTGAGGAGATAAATGCCTTGGAGTACATATTTAATGACTACATTCTTGTAGCTTCATCTCTTGATGCTACTAAATTAACCAGTCATAAGTCCTCTTTGGCATGTCATTATTGTGGGGGAGCAAGGTCATAAGTCCTCTTTGGCATGTCATTATTGTTGAGATATCGAGCTCCACTCGTGATATGCCGTGGTGACCATTGTGCATTTATGTCACCGACTTGTTAGCTCAGATGCGGTTGGTACACCGCCCATGAATAATATCTAGATGACAGCTATCCTTATCTACTCTAGTTTGTGGCTTAATTAATATGCCACCTTAGTTAGTTGAGTTTGGTTTGAGACCCATATATAGGGTTCTTCTATTTCTATGTACTAGAGTTCTTTTGGCTTACACAACTAAGAAGAGGAAAACTGTTTTCAGCCTCCATCTTTGTGTGTATTCCCCCATTGTGCAAGCAAGAAAGCTACATGAGACTCCTTCATTCTCTCCCATAATCTTGACATGGTATTAGAGCCTTGTTCGTGGTAAGGAGCTCAAGAAAGCAAGCCAAATTCGCGGTGTTCTGGTAAGAGGACCAGTGTTGCTTTCATTTTTCTGTTTTGGGAGCAAGTCTCTGCAGGTAGCACAGCCGGAAAGTGCAAGAGTGCATCGTCTCAGATTGAGACGCCCTTCGCGGTGTAGCAAGAGGGCAGTATATGCTGCGGGCAAGGGCTTTAGCCCTTGGTTGCTCTGTTTTTTTGATTTGAGGCCATTTCGGGGCCTGTTTTGGAGGCGGAAGTTTTCTACACGCACTCAGGAAAAGGCCCAGTTTTATGCTGTGCAGCCACTGTTCTACAGGTCAGTGAAAAGTTACTGTAGAAATTGCATCGTATGCCTGTGCGCAGAGACATTGGGAGTTATAGAATCATCCCTGTTGCCTGTTGATGCAAAATCGTCACTAGGAAGTGACTGTGTGGTCAAATACCACTTTCACTAGTTTTGCAAATTTGCCCTTGTGAGGGTGAAGCTGTGTTTTTTGCAGTGACAGAATTTTTTGCAGTGTTCTGTAATGGCGTCTGATTCTCTTTCACAAATTGTAATTGAAAAGCTTGACAAGAACAACTTCCAAGCATGGAAGTTTAGAATGACGAATTTCCTTATGGGAGAAGGATATTGGGAATTTGTTGCAGGAAATGAAGAAGAACTAGTTCTTCCTGATGTTCCCAATCAACAGCAAATGTAGGCATTTAAAGCATGGCATGAGAGAGCCAGGAAAGTTATGTATTGGTTGTCTATCAGTATTTCAGACTCTATGATTGTGCATATTCAAGATGCAAGTATGCCAAAGGAGGCATGGGATACTTTGTCAAAAATGTATAGCACAAATACGTAAGCCAGGAAAATGCAACTCAAGCAAGAGTTGCATAATGTGCAAAGAGAAAGTATGAGCATCAATGACTACCACATGAAGGTGAAGAAGATTGCAAATGCACTTGCTTCCATTGGGTCGCCAGTGGAAGATGATAACTTAGTTTCTGTGACCTTGAATGGTCTAGGAAAGGATTATGCACAGTTCTGAACATCCATTTCAGTTCATGAAAGATTTCCTGATTTTGAGGAGTTGATTGCTCTTCTAATTTCTGAGAAGCATAGAAATGGTGGTGCATCTTCTTTAGGAGGAACTTCAAAAGAAACTGTCTTCTACTCAAATGCTGGAAGAGGTAGAGGCAAAGGTAGAGGAGGCCGATCTGGAGGCCGTGGTAGAAATCAGAATATGTAGCAGACTCAAGAAAACGAGTCCTATGGAGGAGGATGTGGTAACTCTAGAGGCAGGGGGAGCCAAAGAGGTCATGGTGGATGGCAAAGAGGCCAAAATGCAAACAACAATGTTGAATGCTACTACTGTGGTAAAATGGGTCATATGGCTAAAGACTGCTATAAAAAGCAGAATGACATCATGAATGGGAAATTGCAACAAGAAAATTATGCATCTTCTAGTAGACAAGGTGATGACAGAAATGAGCATTTATTTATGGTGCAGCACATGAACAATTCTGTGACAAGTGCAGAAGAAAGCAACGAAGTGTGGTATGTTGACTCAGGTGCATCAAACCACATGACAGGTCATGCAGAATGGATGCAGGATGCAAGAAAAATGGAAAAACCAGGATTTGTGGAGACTGGTGATGATACTGCACATCCTATTGTGCAGATTGGAAAAATTCATTTGTCTATGCAAGATGGGAAAAAGAAATACCTGTCAGATGTATTTCATGTCCCGAATATCACCAAGAATCTGGTTTCTATTGGTCAAATGGTTGAGCAGGGCTTGCAGGTCAGATTTAATCCTCATGGATGCTTTGTTAAGGATATGAAAAATAAAGGTCACTTGATAGCAAAAGGAAAGAAGAAGGGCAGAATGTTTACATTGGATGCAGACATGCCTGAATTGAGTGCAGCAATGTTTGCACATGGGACCGGTGTAGTTGCAGATATTGATATCTGGCATAAATGCATTGGTCATGTTAATGTACAGCAACTTAAATCAATGCAAGCCCAAAATATTGTTGCAGGATTGCCTAAATTCAAGGTTGCAGAAATGCATAAGGTATGTGAAGCCTGTCAGTTTGGAAAACAGGCAAGGAAACCATTTCCTAGACATGTTCAAGAGAGTAAGAAGCCATTGGAATTAATCCACTCTGATGTGTGGAATACTAAAGCTGCATCTCTTGGAGGCTGTCATTATTTTGTCACTTTTATTTATGACTATAGCAGAAAAATTTGGGTGTATTTTATAAAAAAGAAAAGTGAAGTTTTTGGGCATTTTAAAACTCTTAAAGCTATGGTTGAAAAAGAAACAGGCCTGCAAATAAAATGCCTAAGGTCAGATGGAGGGGGAGAGTACCTCTCAAATGAGTTTGCAAGGTTCCTGCAGGAGCATGGCATAAAGCAGCAATATTCATGCAGTCATATCCCATAACAAAATGGAATTGCAGAAAGGAAAAACAGGCATATTGGAGAGGTATCTCGTGCCATGCTCAATGAAAAAGACATGCCAGATTTTTATTGGGCTGAGGCAGTTGCTACACCAGTCTACATAATGAACAGGACTCCCACTGCAGCAATACATGGGATGACTCCAGAGGAGAGGTATACTGGTAGGAAACCAGATATTTCTCATTAAAAAAAATTTTGGTTGCATTGCCTATGTTCATGTGCTAGATGAGTTGAGATCCAAGTTGGATCCAAAAGCTGAGAAGTGCATCTTTATAGGTTACTCTTTGCAGTAGAAAGGGTATAGATGCTATAACCCTTCTACTCATAAGTTTACAGTGAGCAGAGTTGTTGTTTTTTATGAGATGAGTAGCTGGTATAAACCAGTAAATGTGATTGATAATGTAGATGCACAAAATGGTAATGCTGCAGAGAATTCACAGCAGCAGTCACAAGATATTAGTGGACCTCGAGCGTCCTCTAGCAGTGGCTCACATTCTTTGCCATGGACAGGCAGATTGAGATAAGGAGAATCTTCTCAAAGCAATGCAGATAGTGATATGCAGGTATCACGAAAAGGAAAAGAGAAGGTAGATCAGCCCATGTTTGATGTGAATGCAGGTCACTCTTATGTGGATGGTGAATCCAGTGGCTCAGAACAGAGCATTGATGATTAGTTGGGTATTCTTTCTATTGTTACACCACAAGGGCAAATCTGCAAAACTGAAGAAAGTGGTATTTGACCACAAAGTCACTTCCTAATGACGATTTTTCATCAACAGGCAACAGGGATGATTCTGTAACTCCCAATGTCTCTGCGCACAGGCATACGATGCAATTTCTACAGTAACTTTTCACTGTCCTGTAGAACAGTGGGGCTGCACAGCATAAAACTGGGCCTTTTCTTGAGTGCGTGCAGAAAACTTCCGCCTCCAAAACATGCCCCGAAATGGCCTCAAATAAAAAAAACAGGGTCGCCAAGGGCTAAAGGCCTTTCCCGCAGCATATACTGCCCTCTTGCTTCACCGCAAAGGGCGTCTCAACCTGAGACAATGCACTCTTGCAATTTCCGACTGTGCTACCTGTAGAGATCTGCTCCCGAAACACAAAATGAAAGCAACACTACTTCTCTTACCAGAACACCGCGAGCTTGGCTTGCTTTCTTGAGCTCCTTACCACGAACAAGGCTCTGATACCATGTCAAGATTGTGGGAGAGAAGGAAGGAGTCTCACTTGTGGCTTTCTTGCACAATGGGGGAATACACACAAGGGTGGAGGCTGAAAATAGTTTTCCTCTTCTTAGTTGTGTAAGCCAAAAGAACTCTCATACAAAGAAATAGAAGAACCCTATATATGGGTCTCAAACCAAACTCGACTAACTAAGGTGGCATACTAACTGAGCCACGAACTAGAGTAGATAAGGATAGTTGTCATGTAGCTATTATTCATGGGCGGTGTACCAACCGCGTCTGCAACTGACAAGTCGGTGACATAAATACACAACGGTCACCCTGGCATATCACAAGTGGAGCTCGATATCTCAACATAGAAGAGAAGGAGTAAGTGTTGTGGAAGCTCTGCTAAAATCAAGTTCCAAGAGGAGAAAAGAATGTGCAAGTGTTGTAGAATCTCTGCTGAAATCAAGCTCCAAGAGGAGATCCCTACACATATTGTGTAGGAGAGAAGGTACAAGTGCTACAGAAGCTATGTTGAAATCAAGCTCCAAGAGAAGAGCCCTACACAATATGTGTAGGAGAGAAGGAGAGACTCAAGAAGGATCAAAAGGTGCCAACTTCCAAGTTGTGCAAGTGTTAGCCGGTTGTATATCGTGCAAGGAACTGTGATCTTGTTCCCAATATCTACAAGTTAAGAACCGGTTTATGTGTAACAGAGGAACTTGCTCCTTGTCAATAATATAACTCCACAAGGGGGGGGACTGGTCCATCTTCCAATCCCTAGTGTGTTGTCAATCTCTCTATCTCACTACATCTTTCTTTTTTCTTATCTATTCTCTCTCTGTGCCAACATAATATTCACCATATATCTTTTAATTATATAAGAAGGTCGAGCGTGTATCTCGGATCTTATAATAAGTGACCAGGTAGATCTTGTATCTATTTGGTCTTGTCTTGTATTGATGTATTCCTCCTAGGTGCTTAGCAAAAGTTTTACCTTATTGCCTTGCTTTGCAAAGGAAAGAGGAGTGCATATGAGTTGTTCTTGTGCATACTTTGTTTTTCCATTTTAAAGATTGTGGGATGAGATTCATCATGCCTACTTACTAGTTGTTCCTAGGGTGGCTGGTTGTAGGAACAATAAATGGATAGTTTCCTTCTCCAAACCACTAGTTGTGTGCATTTGTGCTAAAGTGCCATGATGTCATCTTTCTGTATGTGACATAGGAGCACCACTCATGATAAGCTCTTCATGGTGTTCATTTTATGTGTCCTTGGTGTTTTTAGTCCTCCAATATACTAGGGCAACATTGTATGCATGACGAAGCATTTTTTGTATGTATAGGAAATTTGGGCTCTTTTAAACAAGCAAGAATTGGCATATAGTAGCATTGTTTGTCCTTTCTTTTGCATTGTTTCTTTTTTCATATTAATTGGTATGTCCATCTTGTCAAGCAATTAATCATGCAGCTATACAAGTTGTGTTAGGTTTATAGTAAAAATATATTTAGAAGTTTACTCTTTGAATGTTTACATGTGGCAAGCCTTCTTCATGTGTTCTTTTCTAAATTGTTCTCATCTTAATAGACAGAAATGAAGAAGGATAGAAGCATCCTATTACTACCTCTTTACTTTGTTTCCAATCTTGGGAAGCTTGTATTACTACATTATGCCTACACCATTGCTTCCACCAAAGTTTTTGGCTTTACTAGTGATGAGAAGACGAGCAATTTGTGAAGCTTTATATCTACCTGGTAATATAGGGTATTCTCTTAAAGCATAAGGATTTTGAAGCATTCCTTCCATAGAGTACTACATGATTTGGGTGTAGAGCTTGCATCGATCCTAGAGATCCACCCTTTCCCTCAACATGAATTGTATGCTTTTGAACATCACCGACAATAAGCTCCCTACAAGAGTAATGCTTAAATTTTTGCAATCTTCTCCTCTATGTCCCTTATGTAAGATACATTAAGAATAAATCAAACAACTGATGTGATATTGTTTAGAATTCAGTCAATGTTGGCACATATAAAGAAGATCATGACAAATATTGATCTATAGCATCATTTGACCTAGAGAAAAGCAAGGTTCGGAGATGTTGTGGGAATATGAACAAAGGAACATAGAAGACATGGATCATCTTTAGACTTTGTTATTTATAGTTTTATGGTTGTAATGCTTCATAATGATAATGTTTTCAAAGGATTCTTTGACTTATTTTTACATATACTAAGGGTTAAAGGCTACATATGCCTAACCACCTACATTTACTTGTACTTACTATCTACATATTTATACATTGTAGGTGGTGGTTGTCCATCACTATCACTTATTCTTTATTCTTTACATGACAATAGAATAAGGGGAGGAAGGTCTTGGTTCCACTCATGCTTTCAATCAAGCTCCACCTTTCAATAGTTATCAAGGTATGCATAAGTCCCATTGAGCTTCTCTTCATCAAGGCTTGTTCTAGCACTGTCCAAGATCTTCTAAGAATTGCCACAAGCATTAACAAGTGATCAACTATTGCTTGCATTCACCATAAAATAGAACATAATTGAAGATAAATTAGAGAGTGAAAAAATAGCATGAGAGAAGAAAAACACCATGAGCTTGCACAACATAATATTCAATATAATCTCCCCCATGCATGTGTGAGCACCTCCCCTATCCATGTATTTATAATATTAGAATAAGCTTTTATGCCCAAAATACATTGAAAGCATTATTTTTATGTTCATTGCTTTTTCTCACTTTGCATGACTTGCTTTAGGTGCAAATAAATCAAAATACACTCTATTCTAAAAGGTTTACAGAAATAGTATTTTGTCTTCTCTAATAAATACACAAAAAATAAATGTATTGCACATGTGTGTATGCAAAGTCCTTGCACTAATAGGCGCATACAAAATATAATGCTTCTGGTAATATTTTTTCATGCTAATAAAGAGTACATAAATTTCACACACAAAATTACACACTCCAAAAATAACAATTCCCCTTACTTCAACTAATTATCTACTCACCACAACACAATAGCCATTAGTATCCTTCCATCTATTTGCCAAACATAATGTGATGAGTATTATATGCGTACATTCATACAATAAGTCAAGGATTATGTGGCAAATAAACAAAATCCAAATTAAATTTTAATTAAATAGTATATTAAGTATAACTTCATAATTATAATAAAATACCATGATAAAATAATTCCATAACACCAACACCTTCAACCAACCTAGGAGGAGCCCAAGTGCAGCCAATGTGAATTGCATCTATTTAGGCTGCTCGTCCTTTGAGCTATTTTGAACTTGTATTCATCTCTTCCAAAGATTAGAAAACTTCCCCAAGTTACCCATTCACCATGTATTGGTGCAAAAGAAGTAATTCAAGCCATTGAAATTAGAGGGTGTAAAACCAAAACTTTATGAAGTAGAGGATTTGAAGAAAGAGCTTGGTAAGCTATGTATATCTACCATTATTTTGTCATTGTCAAAGGATGTGTACTTCAATGTCATTGAGTTTGAGGGTGGTGATTATGCATTATGGAAAAGCATTTGTAATTTCTATGATATATACAGTCATGTAACACAATTGTACTAGCTTAAGAAATTCATGGATCTTTGTATAAAGGAAGGGACATCTATGTACTTTCACTTAAATGAGTTTCACTCCATTTTCAATCAACTTTTCATAGAGTCTCAAGTTTGAGGAGAATGTTAAGTCTCTTGTCTTGCTTGCTTGAGTCTTGGGATATATTCTACACTGTTATGAGTGCAAACCCTCCTGAAGGTGGCTTTTAGCTCAAGGATGTAGATGGTGCTTTGCTTATGGTAAACAAGAAGAATGTTAATACATTTGTATTTCTTATGCACTTATAGTGAGAGGCAAACCTAATGGTAATGGGAATAATAATCATGGTTGAAACGCATAGCCCAACAAGCACAAATCTAAGTCTCATTAGCAATCATACAGTAAGTATCATGGTCACGAGTCCTCTCTTAGTTGTCATTATTATGGGTAGTAGGGTCACATAAGGCTATAGTGCCATAAGATGCACAATGATAGGCACAAAAGAGGCAAAGGAAAAGCATAGGATAGGGCCAAATCTTCTCATGATTACAATATTTTTCCTAAGTCAAGTGTTAAGATAGAAGAGATAAATGCATTGGAGTACAACTCACATCCTTAAATACTTATAGCTTTTTCCCTTAATGATACTTAGTCAACTAATTTAAATGCATATGATATGACAATAGGGGTGAATGTGTCTTCAAGGTACTAGAGCAGTTTTGTGATGAGAGGGGTACGAAGCATCAGTTGAAAGTATGACTATTTAGGAAAGTGTCCACAATATGCTTGGTCAAATAGGCTTACCATAGTATTTTTGGGCTAAGGCAATTACTACTATTGTTCATTTGATTAATAGATCCCCATGTACTACTCTTGGTGGTAGAGTTATAGAGGAGGTATGGTATGGTAAAACTCCCTCATACGCACGCTTTCTTGCCTTTGGATGTGAGGCTTTTTGCCATATTCCAAAAGACAAATGCAACAAGCTAGATTCAAAGCCCATCAAATGTAACATTCTTTGATATGGTGATGTAAGTGAGATGGTCTATTACCTTTGGGATTTGTAAGGTTGGAATGTTATCCACAACCATGATGTTGTATTCCATGAGGAAAATATGCATATGAGAACAAAGCAGGTAGTTGTTGAGATATGCAAGGTGATCTTTCTGGAGGAGCTCATTACAATATAACTAGTCCCACTTAGAAAACTTGTTGTAGCTACTAACAATGTTATGGCTCAAGATCCCCCTATTGTGTAGGATCATGATGTTGGATGAAAGGACATGCCTATAGGCCCCATAGCCTCTTACTCATTTTAATCCCTCTATGAATTATGTCATGGTGATGGATGCTGGTGCCTTGCTGGTGAGCCTCTTACTTATGAGGAGGCTATGCATAAAGATGATTGTCACTCTTAAGAGATGGCCATGCAATTTGATATGATTCACTATAGAAAAATTATACATGGGATTTGGTTTCTTTGCCCAATGGAAAACATACATTGCCATGCAAGTGGGTGTACAAGTTGAAGAGTATCCTTAGTTGCCTTAAGCTAACATATAAGGCCATATTGGTTACTAAGGGGTTGTAAGTATAAGAAGGGAGTTGACTTTTATGAAATGTTCTCTCATATGGTCAAGATAACTACCCTACAATTGCTATTGGCCTTGGTTGCGCAAATGGATTTGGACTTGTACTAGATGGATGTGAAAATGGCTTTCCTTCATGGGGACTTGCATGAAGATATTTATACATAACAACATAAGGGATTTGAAGAAAAGACCATGACACACTTGGTGTGCAAGTTGAGGAAGAGTTGTTATTGACTTAAGCAGGTACCTAGAGAATGGCATATAAGTTTGATATTGTTATACATTCATAGGGTTACTGTTGCAGTGATACGGATCCATGTCTTTACGTGAAGAAGGCCGGTGATCATAGCCTTATCATTTTGGTGCTACATGTTGATAACATGTTGCATGTTGTTGGAAGTGCTCCTAATGAGTTGAGTGCTTTGAAGAATTAACTCAATAAGTGCTTTGAGATGAGGGCATGGGTTATACTTCTCACATGCTTGGTATGTGTATTACACAGAATTACTATAAGGGATGTCACAGAAGTAGTACATCCATAAGTCCTTGAGTAGTTCTATATGCAAGATGGTAAGCCTATCCATTGTCAATTTTCTCATGTGAAGGTTAATTGGGTAGATTTTCTCTAGTCAAATGATGAGAGCATCGAAATGGCCAAGATCCCATATGCATTCTTGGTGGGCAACTTAATATATGCCATGATTGCCACTAGACCTGACATTGCATTTGCAGTGGGAGTTGTGGCTTGTTATTTGGTGACACTTGGCAAGCAACATTGGGACACCATGAATGGTATCATGAGATACCTTAGGGGCAGTGCAAATATGTGCATTTGTTATGGTGGCCAAGATACTAGAGTTGTTGGCTACAAAGACTCTAATTATGCAGGACATGCAGATACTAGGAAATCCACCTCTGGCCATGTCTTCATTTCCTAAGCCACACCATCTAGATCCCTTAGGATTCATGGACTTAGCTAGTCAAGTGAGTTCTAAGTCTATCTCATAATTGAATGTCATAGTCTCAATCCACTAGGATTGACCTGAGTTTCATATAACTTTTGAGCCTTTATCAACAATCTAGCACATGGTCAAGAAGGATAACCAATCAAGAGTGAGTGTAAACCTAAGGTTCCTATAACTTTTAAGCCTCTATCATCAATCTAGCATGTGGCCAAGAAGGATTACTCTAAACCCATAAAATGTGCTAGTTGGGTTCTAAGACTCTACTCTATGTAGTTAACATTCAGTTGTTTCTATAAATTCCAATCGGAAAATACCCAACTTATTGGGTCCACCCAGTTGTAAGATAGTGTCATTGTGGTAGCTATCCATTGGCATTCTACCCAATGTAGTTGACATTTCTAGTTATTGAATCAAGAGTCTTACCACACACTATGAGGATATATAAAAACAACTGTCTTGATTAGCCCATTACATGAGGTTCATTAAACATCCTTTAGGCACAACACAAAAACAACTGAAACCATACTTTCCAAAATAGTTAAAGTAACTTTTATTTGATAAGCATAACCAACCTCAATCTAAGACAAAAGGGATGTACCAATTCATCTCGAGTATGGATATTTGTCCCCTTCTCTCTCCCTTGCTCCTATCTAGAATCATGGTCTTTGTTGTTAACACAACCATAGCTCCCATCTAGCCCCACATAACATAAGAGGGAACCCTCCTCAAACATTTGACCTTCTCATCTTAGGTGCTAATCTCTCAGTCTATGCAGTAATAAATCCAATCGAGTGATAGAGCCAACCCTTGTAAGACTCAAGGGGAGAGTACAATGCAATCATTTCTTCTTGATTTACATATATAAATTCTACAATAGATCTTATCTATACTACTAATCATAACCAAGAGTAGTCATACTAAGGCACAAACATTATTTCAAGCATCAATTTCAATTCCAACAGACACTTGCATAATCAAAATACATCAAGTTGCTACTATTGCACAATTCCTATCTTGATAACTAAGAAAGATGGATGTTAGAACAACATTTCTACATGGTGATCTGGAAGAAGAGCTGTACATGAAACAACCCAAAGGCTTTTTTATACAAGGAAAGTAGCATTTGGTATGTAAGCTTAAAAGAAGCTTGTATGGTTTGAAGCAGGCTCCTAGACAATGGTATAAAAAGTTTGATGCCTTCATACTCTCACATGGATTTAAAAGGAGTACTACAGATCACTCCTTATATATTAAGAAGGCTGATGATGGAAGCCTTACTTGCATCCCCATAACTAAGAAAGATGCATTTCACAGACTTGGGATTCAACTTATTGCACTTGTCCTTGGGAACATGGCAGAATGCCTCATAATCAAAGATGTGTAAATGAGCATATGATGGAGGTTTTCTAGTCCATGCCTTCTCTGCAACCTCATAATCAAGAGCAATGAAAGGGGATTGATTCATCAAGTGTATAGAAATAGTAACTACCTCAGACCGAAAGTATTGCGGTAAGCCTGCCTGGCTAAGACTCACTCTTGAATCAGCCTATTCACGTCTTCGGCAATACCCTCCTAGGGAGGGGTATAAGAGGCAGTCAATTGACACTTAATACCCTACTCATCACAAAATTGTTCAAAAGCTTTTGAGACATACTCACCCCTATTATATGACCTTAGGCATTTTAGCCTATACCCAGACCAGTGCTCAACAAGAGTAAGCCAATGCTGAAAGGTAGACATATGATTTTTGCTTAATAGGGTAAGCCCAAAATTTATGTGAGTAATCATTAATGGATGTGATAAGGTACTTTGCACCACTTAATGATTGACAAGGCATGGGACCACATACATCTGAATGAATAAGAGCTAAAGGCTCACCCAAGCGCTTCATGCCAGACTTCTTATGTGTACTATGTGTCTCCTTGCTATATAAACAATGATCATAAGACTCAAAACACTTATAGTCTATGGATGAAAGATACTGCAAATTGGTAAGCATTTTCATTCTTTTCAAAGACATGTGTCCAAGTTGATGATGCCAAAGAGATACATGTGGAACTATAGCTACTACCAAAACATGGCCAATTTACCAAAATATAAGCAAGGGATAGAGAGTAGTAGATTTACCACCACGTGCAATAACAAGATTCCCATGGGTAATCTTCCATGAGGAATCACCAAAAGTGACAAAATAACCTGCATCATCAAAGCTGCTAAGAGAGATAAGGCTCTTCATGAGAGCTAGTACATGATGCACATCATGAAGGGTGAACATGCTACCTAAACCACAAACTACAACTAGATATCACCAATACCAAATATCTCCAATGTTGAGTCATTACCCAAACGGACAGATCTAGTCATACTACGATAGGAGTGAAACCACTCTCTATGAAGTCACATGAAAGAAAGCCCTTGAATCTATCAACCAACATTGCGTATATCCTAACAAAGTATTAGTTTGTTTGTGAAGCATTCAAGGAAGAAGCATCCAATATGAGATCATTAGACACATTAGATTGCACCACATTAATCTTCTCAATCTTGATGCTAGAATAATGACGTGGTCAGTTTCTTCCCCTATACTTTCTCTTTATCCTTTTCCTTGTGCATGTCTTCATGCATTTTATGGGGCTGTGGTCGAATATGTACTGCTTTCCCACAATAATGACAAGTAAGACTAGACTTACAGCCATGGGACTTATTTGATAATGTCTACATGTCCTAGAATATGACCTTTGAGAATCTACCATAGCCCTTGCCATCCTACTGACCTCTCATAGTCAATGCATGTGATGTACGAGAAGCATCTACATTCTTTCTGTTCACCCCTTCTATCAAGAGGGCACTCTCAACATCCTACAATTTTAGCCCATCCTTTGAAGTGTTAGCACGTAGAGCCATATAGAAAGTGTCCCACGACTCAAATACTTTACCAAGCATAAATAAAGGATGCAAAGTATCCTTCAACTCAATTTCCTGCAAAGCTAGATGGGTGGCTGATAATGGAATGAAACTCATTCACACGTGCATACATAGAAGTTCCTTCCTTGATGCTAAGATCCATCAATTATTTCAACCAATACATTTGAGATGCGGGAGTTTGCTTGTTGTAAATATTCTTAATATGTGTTCAAGGTTGATATTTGTCTGATTTTAGTCATAACATTGTAGTGAACCTACTTAGAGAGTGATAAAATAATTGTGGACATGCATAGCTCATCTAGTTCAACACAATGCTTGGTATCAATGTTTTTGGGTTTGGCATCCTCATTTTTTAGTGGTCTAACCAATAATTTCTACACTAAAACTTGCCATATCTATGTCTTCCAATAGTTATAGTTGGTCCCGTCCAATTTTTCAATGTTGAAGATAGCACTATCAAGAGAGAACCATGAGCCAAAATGAGACCAAGAAAGTGCACAAAAGGAAAAAACATGTTGCTATAATTTCCTGCAAATCAGCCCCAAAACCACTGCCAAGTCAAGCTATAAACAAGAAACACTGCCAAGGTAATGAGCTATCCATAAACTGCAATCAAGAAACTATTAAGTACATATGACTACTCTCATAAAGAATGCATAGATTAGAAATGACAAGCTGTGGTAATAAATTGCAGCAATAGGTCAACAACCCACTGTGAGCAGTCAAGATGAAAAAGCAAGGGGCAGCTAGTGCTAAAAATTGTTAACAACTACAATGTGTTAGTAATGATATGCGCAATAGGCATAAACATCATGCATAGGGTAGGGCTCAAAGGTAAATGACGAGAACTGCCAGATGCATAACCTATTGAGCAAATCTCAATATATAACCTAGAAGCATATAAATACCACTAACAACACACTAACAAACATAAGTGCTAGGTCTAGGGTAATTGCATCCAATACATAACAAGAGAGCATGTACATGTCACGATAAGTCCCTGTCTCACTCTAATACACTCAAGCTCAATTGCAAATATCAAGTGCTCTATGTAACATCCAACTGTTAAGTAGCGGCTCCCTCTAGAACAAAGGTCAAATCCTAGACAAGCATGATAAGCTTAAAACATCATCTATGGTGGCATCTAAACATCTAAGATCCATGTCACAGATATCCAGAAGCATAGAACCCAAGTAGTCTACAAAGCTCGTAATGTGGCATCCAAATAGCATCCATAATAGAGAATGATAGCCAATCTCAATAAAATCTCAGCTCAATAGCATGTTATGGGCACAACCAAGCACATAATATCAATGGTTTACAATAGTGTAGCATCCAAAGTACTTGGGAAGCATCCAATGGCAATAGGTATACAAGATCACTGAAAGAATAGTGTATTGCTTTGTTATTCTAGCAATGAAACAACCTCTGTAAATTGATCCATATAAAACCTGTAATAGTATAGTAGCTATAGAACCAATGGTAATGTGGGGTGACATGGAATGAAGCCTCTAAATCAAGTAGCCAACATTGAGAGTAATTAGATGGTGCATTGGTTAATTTAGTAGCATCAAGAGATGAAGCTACAAGAATGTAGTCATCAAATATGTACTCCAAGGCATTTATCTCCTCAATCCTCACATTAGACTTAGGCATAGTGGTAGTTGACTTTGCATTTTCTTGTACTTTTCCCTTGCCTTTCTCATTGTGCCTATTGTTGCACATTTTATGGAATTGTGACCTAATTTGACCTTGCTCCCCCACAATAATTGTCAAGATTGTGGGAGAGAAGGAAGGAGTCTCACTTGTAGCTTTCTTGCTTGCACAATGGGGGAATACACACAAAGGTGGAGGCTGAAAATAGTTTTCCTCTTCTTAGTTGTGTAATGTGACAAATGCGGGATCTAGAGCATGGCAGTGAGTTATGGTGGATGAAAGGAGAAGCGTGGACTCATGATGGAGAAGACAAAGACACTGTTTGTTACACAAGTGAATTAGGTTCCAAGATTGAGACTTGGACTCATAAACACAATCTTGTGTATGTGGACAATGACATTGACACTTCATTGAAAAGAAAATAGTACTATCATTGCATTAAGAAAAGGAAGCAAGTACAATGCCTTATAGGAAAGTAGGAAACTGCAGTAGGCACCATTGTGCATATGGGATAAGTTAGCCTGCATATCCTTGACCTTGAAACTCCATACAAAGAGGCTGTTTAGTGAGTGTGATTGCTGATTCTCAACACCCCTCCTCAATTACAACTAAAAAGGCACAAAGTGTGTAGAGGCTGTAATGAGAACCACCTGCGTGTTGTCACTGAAAAGCTTGACAATAACAACTTCCAAGCATGGAAGTTTAGAATGGCGAATTTCCTTATGGGAAAAGGATATTGGAAATTTGTTGCAGGAAATGAAGAAGAACCAATTCTTCTTGATGTTCCCAATCAACAGCAAATGTAGGCATTTAAAGCATGGCATGAGAGAGCCATAAAAGTTATGTATTGGCTGTCTATCAGCATTTTAGACTCTATGATTGTGCATATTCAAGATGCAAGTACGCCAAAGGAGGCATGGGATACTTTGTCAAAAATGTATAGCACAAATACGCAAGCCAGGAAAATGTAGCTCAAGCAAGAGTTGCACAATGTGCAAAGAGAAAGTATGAGCATCAATGACTACCACATGAAGGTGAAGAAGATTGCAGATGCACTTGCTTCCATTGGGTTGCCAGTGGAAGATGATGATTTAGTATCAGTGACCTTGAATGGTCTAGGAAAGGATTATGCACAGTTCCGAACATCCATTTCCATCCGTGAAAGATTTCCTGATTTTGAGGAGTTGATTGCTCTTCTAATTTCTGAGGAGCAGAGAAATGGTGGTGCATCTTCTTCAGGAGGAACTTCAAAAGAAGTTGTCTTCTACTCAAATGCTGGAAGAGGTAGAGGTAGAGGTAGAGGAGGCCGATATGGAGGCCGTGGTAGAAATCAGAATATGCAGCAAACTCAAGAAAACCAGTCCTATGGAGGAGGACGTGGTAACTCTAGAAGCAGGGGGAGCCAAAGAGGTCGTGGTGGATGGCAAAGAGGCCAAAATGCAAACAGTAATGTTGAATGCTACTACTATGGTAAAATGGGTCGTATGGCTAAAGACTGCTATAAAAAGCAGAATGACATCATGAATGGAAAACTGCAACAAGAGAATTATGCATCTTCTAGTAGACAGGGTGATGACAGAAATGAGCATTTGTTTATGGTGCAGCACATGAACAATTCTGTGACAAGTGCATAAGAAAGCAATGATGTATGGTATGTTGACTCAAGTGCATCAAACCACATGACAGGTCATGCAGAATGGATGGAGGATGCAAGGAAAATGGAAAAACCAAGATTTGTGGAGACTGGTGATGATACTGCACATCCTATTGTGCAGATTGGAAAAATTCCTTTGTCTATGCAGGATGGGAAAAAGAAATACATGACCGATGTATTTCATGTCCCGAATATCACCAAGAATCTGGTTTCTGTTGGTCAAATGGTTGAGCAGGGCTTGCAGGTCAGATTTAATCCTCATGGATGCTTTGTTGAGGATATGAAAAATAAAGGTCGCTTGATAGCAAAAGGAAAGAAGAAGGGCAGAATGTTTCCATTGGATGCAGACATGCCTGAATTGAGTGCAGCAATGTTTGCACATGGGACCGGTGTAGTTGCAGATATTGATATCTGGCATAAACGCATTGGTCATGTTAATGTACAGCGACTTAAGTCAATGCATGCCCAAAATATTGTTGCAGGATTGCCCAAATTCAAGGTTGCAGAAATACATAAGGTATGTGAAGCCTGTCAGTTTGGAAAACAGGCAAGGAAACCATGTCCTAGACATGTTCAAGAGAGTGAGAAGCCATTGGAATTAATCCACTTTGATGTGTGAACTATTAAAGCTGCATCTCTTGGAGGCTGTCATTATTTTGTCACTTTTATTGATGACTATAGCAGAAAACTTTGGGTGTATTTTATGAAAAAGAAAAGTGAAGTTTTTGGGCACTTCAAAACTCTTAAAGCTATGGTTGAAAAAGAAACAGGCATGTAGATAAAATGCCTAAGGTCAGATGGAGGGGGAGAGTACCTCTCAAATGAGTTTGCAAGGTTCCTGCAGGAGCATGGCATAAAGCAGCAATATTCATGCAGTCATACCCCACAACAAAATGGAATTGCAGAAAGGAAAAACAGGCATATTGGAAAGGTATCTCGTGCCATGCTCAACGAAAAAGACTTGGCAGATTTTTACTAGGCTGAAGCAGTTGCTATGGCAGTCTATATAATGAACAGGACTCCCACTGCAGCAATACATGGGATGACTCCAAAGGAGAGGTATACTGGTAGGAAACCAGATATTTCTCATTTGAAAATTTTTTGTTGCATTGCCTATGTACATGTGCCAGATGAGTTGAGATCCAAGTTGGATCCAAAAGCTGAGAAGTGCATCTTTATTGGTTACTCTCTGCAGCAAAAAGGGTATAGATGCTATAACCCTTTTACTCGTAAGTTTACAGTGAGCAGAGATGTTGTTTTTGATGAGATGAGTAGCTGGTATAAACCAGTAAATGTGATTGATGATGTAAATGCACAAAATGGTAATGCTGTACAGAATTCATAGCAGTAGTCACAAAATATTAGTGGACCTGGAGCGTCCTCTAGTAGTGGTTCACATTCTTCGCCATGGACAGGCAGATTGAGATCAGGAGAATCTTCTCAAAGCAATGCAGATAGTGGTATTCAGGTATCACGAAAAGGAAAAGAGAAGGTAGATCAGCCCATGTTTGATGTGAATGCAGGTCACTCTTATGTGGATGGTGAATCCAGTGGCTCAGAACAGAGCATTGATGATGAGTTGGGTATTCCTTCTATTGTTACACCTGGAGTAAGGAAGACCAGGGATGTTTTGAGAGTACCTAGGAGTGAACCTACTTTGCACAGGTCTACGAGAGCTAGGTATCCTGTGGATAGGCTGAAATATGATGGATTTACAGCCATTCACTATTCATATATGGTCAAAGTGATATAGGAACCAGAACCCACTTCTTTTGAGCAAGCCATGGGAAAAGAAAAATGGGAGAAAGCCATGGATGAAGAAATGGATGCCTTGGAAGCAAATGCTACATGGGAGTTAGTACCTTTGCCTAAAGGTAAGAATGCAATTGGCTGTAAGTGGGTTTATAAGGTGAAGCACAATGCAGATGGTTCTGTGAACAGATACAAGGCAAGATTAGTAGTCAAGGGGTATGCACAAACATATGGCATTGATTATGAAGAAACATTCAGTCCGGTTACAAGGATGGCAACCGTAAGAGCAGTCATTGCTATGGCTGCATCAAAGGAATGGTCTTTACATCAGATGGATGTAAAGAATGCCTTCTTGCATGGTGATTTGCAAGAAGAGGTATATATGGAGCAGCCACCAGGTTATGTGCATGATGTTCATCCTGAGTTTGTTTGCAGGTTGAAGAAAGCATTGTATGGCTTGAAGCAAGCACCTAGAGCATGGTCTGACAAGATATGACAGTATCTTGTCACTATTGGCTTTCAGATTTCCAAGGCAGATTTCTCACTTTATGTGAGAAAAACAAAGAAAGGTATCATGCTACTTGTCATTTATGTTGATGATTTGATTATGACAGGTGACAGTGATGAAGATATCCTTCATGTGAAAATGCTATTGAAGCAAAAGTTTGAGATGAAGGATTTGGGAGAGTTGCATTATTTCTTGGGCATTGAGGTGATTAGATCACCAAGTGGGATACAGCTCTTGCAGAGGAAGTATGGATTGGACATGCTGTCCAAATATGGGATGACAGGCTGTAAGCCTATTTCAGTTCCTTTGGAGCAGAATGTGAAGTTGAGCGCAGATGCAGATGAGCTTCTGGAAGACCCTACTATGTACAGACGCATAGTAGGAAGCTTGATTTATATGACTATTACCAGGCCAGATTTGAGCTATGCTGTTGGATTGGTAAGTCAGTTTATGCAGGCTCCAAGGAAACCGCATTTGGATGCGGCTAGACGCATACTCAGGTATGTGAAGTCCACATTGCAGTATGGACTATTTTATGAGACTGGGGTTCAGATACAGTTGCATGGATACACTGATGCTGATTGGGCTGGTAGCATTTCTGATAGACGATCTACCAGTGGATATGTGTTCTCTTTTGGGAGTGCTGCAGTCACTTGGAGCAGCAAGAAACAGCCTACAGTTGCCTTGTCAAGCACAGAGGCTGAGTACAGGGGTGCAGCAATGGCTGCATGTGAGGTAGCTTGGTTGCATAAGCTACTTTATGATACGCATCAGTCTACAGATGGGCCAGTTGTCATTTATTGTGACAACATGAGTAGTATACACTTGGCAAATAACCCAGTCTATCATGCTAGAACAAAGCACATTGAGGTGCATTATCACTATGTGCGAGAGAGGGTTTTACTAGGTCTTATTGATCTAGTTTATGTCAGCACAGAGGATCAGGTAGCTGACATATTCACGAAGGCATTGGGCGCAGAGAAGCTGCGCAAGTTCAGGGACCTGCTTGGTGTGCAGGAATTGGGATTGAGCTCGAGGGGGAGTGTTGAGATATCGAGCTCCACTCGTGATACGCCAGGGTGACCGTTGTGTATTTATGTCACCGACTTATCAGTTGCAGACGCGGTTGGTACACCGCCCATGAATAATAGCTACATGACATCTATCCTTATCTACTCTAGTTCGTGGCTCAGTTAGTATGCCACCTTAGTTAGTTGAGTTTGGTTTGAGACCCATATATAGGGTTCTTCTATTTCTTTGTATGAGAGTTCTTTTGGCTTACACAACTAAGAAGAGAAAAACTATTTTCAGCCTCCACCCTTGTGTGTATTCCCCCATTGTGCAAGCAAGAAAGCTACAAGTGAGACTCCTTCCTTCTCTCCCACAATCTTGACATTCTACTCATGGATGCATGCAAAGTGATGCTTCCTTCACCCTTCTCCTCTACACCCACGAAGAGCCTCCCTTTTTATAGGCTCCAAGAGCTTCTCTTCTTGGAGAGAGACTTGAGTGCCAAGATTGTAAAGGTTGATCTTCATCCAAGATGTGGCTATTCCATTACTCTGCAAGCACCAATTTTGGAATATCTCTCTGTGCGTTGCTCAGATGGAAAAACGTTCAACACAAAAGTTTTAGATCTTGTTGTTTTTGAAAACCTTGACAGGTCATTTTTAGAGATCGACTTTCTATTGTGAGATATTTAAAAAATGGATTCACCATGTCTATTTTAAGAAAAGTAGCTTTTTAAACTCTACTCTTAACTTATGGTCCATGCAACCACCTTGAGCCATAGATAGGGAGAGTTCATTAGATTGCCTTGGGCCTCAACCTTAAGATTGACTTCCCACAAAAGCTTGTGTCATCGTAGACCTTAGAAAGAGAAAATCACTTCTCTCCTCACTTCCATAGGATCACGTCTCTTGTCTTTCTTAGTGAGAGAATTACCTCTCTTGTTTTTCTTAGTGAAAGAATTACTTTTCTCCTTAATTCATTAAGAGAGAAAATACCTTAAACCTTGACTTGTAAGGGAGAGGATGACCCCAAACGAATGCAATGCTCATTACACACAAGTAAACGTTCCTAGGCGTCCTTGGATGCACACATGAATACATATACACAATGCTAATGCATTTCCTCTTCTTAGAACTCAATCCATTTTCATTTATGTGCAAGTCCTTGGTTCTTATGTACACTTTTACACTTGGTAGACACTTCCTTCCCCCTTCATAACTTTTATTACTTGTACCAGATATCCTCGTCATAGTGCTTTGATCACCTCATTAAGTGATGCACTAGGAATATTCGTCTCTAAATGGTCTCATGGGCATGCTAGATCATCATCAACACTTAAAGAAATGTGAGTCATTAATTTATTGACATAAAGTTACTAAATAGAGAATGTGTAATAAGCAATCAATTTAGTGACATCACTTGTAGAGAAAATGGCCACAAACACATAAGGATAATAAGTGATAACAAGAGAAGGAAGTTAACACACTCATGAAATCTACCAATGCAAATGATGAAGGTTGTTAGGGAACTGAGGTGGTTCAAATGACAACTTCGTGTTTAGATAACTACATACAACAAATGATATACATACACTTAGGAGATTCGAAGAAACATATATAGCCACTTTTAATACGACAAGAGCAGCTAGATACAATATTTCGAGATGTCGTGCATCATTTTGTAAACAATACAATTACCACAAAGACATGAACAACATATTGCCAATGTTCTTTTCACTTTAAATGATAAAATATCAATATATGCACCAATGGGGTCATAGTCTAGTTGGTTTGAGTGTCACAGTGTGTGAGTTCAAGCCTTTTCCCTCATGGCACAAATATTTGCTTGTGTCTAAACTTTAAGTGAGGTTTCCATCTCTCACAAATATTTGGAAAATAGAAACAGCTAACCAAAAAAGACTAGCCGATGATGGCCTATTAGTCTAATCATTATTAGCCCTTTTTGAAGAAATTCAATTATTAGTGTTAGTTGATTTAATAATCACATAATTAGCCTTGTTTTGACTCAAGTTTTCCCGAGTATTGTTCGGGAAATTGGAAAATTAGTCCTCGTGGGAATTTGGAATTCAGATTTGGCATCATTTTTCTGTTTTCCGATTCCTCAGACTGACGCGCTGCCCCTTCTCTCTCTCAGCGCCTGTCCAGCATGGCTGCTGCTGCTCTCAGGAATTTCGTTAACAGTCCAATCGGTCCCAAGACCACGCATTTCTGGGGCCCCGTTGCGAATTGGGGTTTTGTTGTGGCGGTATGTTTCAGATCTATGCTTTCTCTAATCCTGTGCTAGATCATCTGTTACGCTTGTTTAATCCTCTGCATTTTTTCCTGCGGTAGGAAAGAGAGTGGACAAGGGAAGCAATTGGTCACACGCGAGGGTTCCTGGTGGAAGAAATGATCGATACGAATTCGCTCATAGGATAGTGAAACGTTGAGAAGATATTAGATGCATTAATGATTTGTCATGGAGATTTTTAGAAGCAGAGAAAATATGTGCACATCAGCAAACCTTATTGTCTTTGCTAGGATTTTGGATGCATAGGTTGTGGGCTCAAGTTTCACCGTAAAGAAAGACAGTTGTGCTTTGCTGTCAGTGGTTAATGTGACTGTTATAGCTCTGTCATTGCATTTGATGCACTTCCTGCTCGCAACATCTGTTGCTCAAACCTTTATCTGTTTAAGCAACATATATCTGTTGCTCAAAACCTTCTACAGATTGTAGAAGACCCTTGGTGAACTAGAAAAAACTGAGAAGCCCAATGAATTTCAAGGGAAAAAGCCCATTTGTCCTTAGTGAACTAGAAAAAAAAGAGAAGCCCAATGAATCCAAGGCAAGAAGTCCATTTGTTTCTAGGAGGCAAAAGTCATTCCAAGGAAAGCCATTGGCCAAGGAGCTCATATGTTTTCAAGAAGTGTGTGGATCAATTGAAAGGGCCTTTGTTTAGAACAAAGAAACATATTTGGAAAAAGTCCATATTGTTTGCAGCCTTTATACATTGGACACAAAATGTGGATAAGGAAGGGGAATGAGAATAGGAATTGCAAGCGGGTGGGGTGCAAAGAAGCTATCACTTTCAAAGTTCACAAGTTTCAAAAATGGCTGTTCCTCTTTTGTCCATAATTGTTAGATGCTAGAAATTCAATTCTAGAGGTTTAGTTATGCATGGGTGGATTGACACTTGTGTTAGGAAGCATGTGTCATGCACAGTCATCTCCTACTTGTGAGCCTCAATCTGAGCTAGACAGGGACATTAGGAGCTTTGACATTCAGTCTGTCATGTGTTTTGACGGGGGAGGCAGCTCCTTCTCAAGTTTGCATTTCTTTTTGAGTTGGTTCAGTGTGTGTTCACACTGACTGCTTAGTTTCCAGCCTCTGCATTTCTTTTTCATTGGATTTGGATTGTGTTCATACCGGCTAGGATGAGGCAGCTAGCTGATCCAGTAGGTGATAGTATTTCCTTGATTATTTTATTCAGGTCATCCAGCATTTTTGGGGCCAGTTTGACCATATTGGCGAGATTTGGGCAATTCCTGCTATTTATAGCAGGCCCAATTAGTTGGCCAATTATTCACAAGTTTTGCCTTTGCAGGTTTTAGCACACTCTGACGCATAGGGAGTCATCTTTGTCTTTCAGTGCTACCTCCTGTCATCAGCCTGATCCAGTCTCCTCACTGATGCCTTGGGCTGTGTGCAGGTAATTGGTTAGGCCTCTTTTGCATTTAGCTTTCATTCAGTTCAGTGCATATTTTCTCCTTCCATTCTTTTCTTTCATTGCAGTCTTTCTCTTCTCTTCTCTCTTCATGTTCATGTTTCCTCTATGTTGCACACTCACAACTTTGTAGTCGGGGAGATAACATGCCATGCAAGGTTGGGGTGGCTTGTGGGCAGTAGATTGGGCTGGTTGGACAATAGGGAGAGAAGCTTCTTGGCTGGGCGATTGATTGGGCTGGTTGGACAATAGGGAGAGATGCACTCACAACTTGGTAGTGAGGGAGATAACATGCCCTGCAAGGTGGGCTGGCTTGTGGGTGGTAGATTGGGCTAGTTAGACAATAGGGAGAGAATTTTCTTGGCTAGGCAAGTGTTCTGTCTGGAGGTTTTCTTTGAGCTATAGGTGACATGATTTTGGTGTTAGAGTGCGCAATAGAACATCAAGCAAGAAGGGAAGAGAAAGACTGCAATGAAAGAAGAGAATGGAAGAAGAAAATCTACATTGAGCTCCAAGAGAATGCTGAATACAACATGGACTGATGAGTCCTTGCACACAGCTCAAAGCATAAATAAAGGCATTGGATCAACCTGATGATGGAAGGAAGCATTGAATGATGGAGGAATGCCACCATAAGTTGGAATGTGCTACAATTTGCAAAAGAATGAATGGCCACCCACCATTGGAGGAGCAACTATAAATAGCTAGAAGCTGAAAATACTAGCTGACTGCTGACTAAAAAGGCCATAAATGCTGGGTGATGAAATAGTGAGAGAAATGGGGCTGTTTAATTAAAGCTAATGGTAAGATAGCTCAACAGCTTTGTTGCGAGGAGTCACAAAGTTGTGTTTTCAACCTTTAAGCTATCGCTGGTTGTTGATGTCATCATCATACCTTTGCTGTATGCGTTTTCACGCTGTGCAAGTTGCCTCTGTTGTCCAGCTTTTCTCAACCTTTGGTAGATGATAAACTATTGTGTTTATCAGACTTAGCCTCCAAACTATTGTGTTTTGGTTTCTAGCCTACTACTCTTTCACTTTCAGCTCCAATTGGTGGTTATAGACCTTGGGATCCGACCATAGTTGTCGAGGACGAAAGGTATGATACGGTATGGTACGATAAAATACGGTACTAAATGGTACTTTAAGATTTTATAAGGTACGGTACGATATTAGTACGAAAGAAAAAATAACTTGATTATTTTAAAGATAATAGAATAGATGTTTTAAATCTAAATAGCAATGCTATTAGAGTATATAAGATGAATATTTAAGGGTAACACGCCAAAACCTCATGTCGCATGCGCAAAATGCAGTATTGTTACCTACAAGTTACAAGTACATAGATGGGAGTGGATACATCATACACGAAGGATTGTACAAATAAGAATAGGCTTGAGAGAGAGAGAGAAGAAAAAAGAAAGGAGAAAGAAAGAAAGAAATACATAGGCTTGGGGGAGAGTGGCCAAAAAGGGCCAGTTCTTTTGTACTAAATCATACGAATATGTACAGTACGGTACATGGATGGGTGTGGATATATTATACATGAAGGATCCTACAAATAAGAGTAGGCTTGAGAGAGAAGGTTGAGAGAGAGAGAGAGAGAGAGAGAGAGAGAGAGAGAGAGAGAGAGAGAGACATACATACATATACACATAGGCTTTAGAGAAAAAAGAGTGTTAGGGACTTGAGGGAGAGAGGGGGAGAGAGGCTTCACGGAGAGAGAGAAGAAAGAAAGAAGAGAAAAAAAGAAAGGAGAAAGAAAGAAAAAAAGTTGTAGCCTTAGGGAAGAGTGGCCAAAATTATGGTACTAAATTGTACGAATATGTGTAGTACGGTAGTGTACGGATCATACAGTATGAATCAATCCATACAATGTACTGTGATAACCTCATCTCCGACCACTCACATTGCTTTGCCTATGAGTATTCTATACATTCTAACATGCATTTATCGTATTGATTCATTCACTTTAGAGTTCTCTCTTTTCTTTGATTGTGTTTTGTGTTTTTGCATTTATTGCGTTCTTGTGTTTTAGTTGTGTTCATATATTTTGTGTTTTCTTAGTATAGACCATAGCATCATTTTACACAAGGAAATCCATAGATGCATCGTCGATGTTGTTCCCCTTTGAAAGGGATGGGGGATAGGAGAAAACCACTAGAGGAGATGGTGGGGTTGGGATGGAATTTGTGGGATCAATGTTGCATAATCAGGAATGGGTGTAGCAATGAAAAACTACCTTGGAGAGCCTTGCACGAAGAAAAAGGAATGGAGCTTGTGTGGGCCTCTCTTGCCAATTTGTTACTAAAATGGATCATGTAGAAGAATCCTTAACAAAGACGACCTACTCGATGAAGACAACTCGGGTATCAAGTCTAGAAAGGCCATAATGGAGAGGAGTGAAAATCCCAAATTTGGAACATGTAGGACTTCTGAAATGGAGCTTAATAGACGGTCAAGCAATAGAGGCAAGATATCAATCTCACAAGTAGGCACTGAAGAAATGCCATCAACAGCTTCTATACCCTTTGATGGATAGAGATCCTACAACAAATCTTCTCGAGGAGTCATATGGCTCAAAGCATCACTGTCAATGAGCCGATCCTCTCTAAAGACAAAATCGAAGGAGGCTCTATTTCATGGATGTGAAGGAACATAGACTCATATGTCATGAGGATGTGTATTTTGAATGCTTAGCTTTGGCATTATTAAGTTGTGTACATGCAAGGTGTATATGTGAAGTGCAAGTCAGTAAAGTCATAGTTATGGCCTAAGTAATTGAAACTTGCCTTTAGAAACAATTTAAAGAGCAGTGATCATAAAATAACTTGCACAAATATGAAATAAATTAGCAAATAAACAAAATACTCATTGAATAGGAGAGCTAGAATCCTCTTGTACAGTAGATGACACATGATAGGCCCCAAAGATTGGCATCCCTTCAACATTTCTTCATCGTTATTTAAAGCTTGTACAAATCACAAGTGACTTGCTGTCACAAACCAACACTCTCTTGATGCCAGTGAGTCCCATGTGCCTTGCTTTTGAATTAGCTTAGACTTCTCTTCAACACAATGTTCTCTATCGATCTCACCAACCTTGACCAAATCTGCAACAAATCTGTCAATTCACACTAACAATTGTAATGTATAAGAATACATGTTGTCCATAGTCCAATTGACGTGCAAAAGTGACATTGGAGGTGCAAATATGGTCCTACATTGTTGCATGTTGCAAACAATGTGTAACACATGTAAATCTGAGTTTCAAATTGATCCGATCTGCTCTATGAAGCCTCAATCTTGTTCATGCATCAATTCGAGTGCTTTGCGCTAACCTTTGCACGTCCAATTTACTGTCAAAGTGAACAAATTCAGACGTGTACTTCAGATTTGCATGATTGCCACAACAAACCAACATTCAATTCATGTCAAAAAATGAAGGGTAATTAATCTGATCCTTGCAATATGCATTTTACTAGGTACTATCTTGCATTTTCTTAATTCTTCCATACATTGCTTGCGATAGAATGTTGTGAATCTTAGCGATTTCACGTGGCACAATTGATCCACAGGTGCATAATGACCTTGTTACTTGCAATGTTGGTCTCCAACCGATTGTAGAGTGTTAAAAAATACACGTGAATACTTCAGCTTGCAAAACCCTAAAAATGACAGCCAATATTTGAGCCCAATTTCACAGAGTGTTTGTTTAGACAACTATTTTGCATAGTTTCCATGCAGTTCTACACTTTTCCTCTCACAAATAGAGGGATCTCTTGCGATGAAATTGTGAGAAAATCACATTCTTCACAACAAAGTTATCCAAAAAGTGTACTAGGCTTGAGATCTCAAAGAAAGAGAATCTCAGCTCATAGTGCTATAATAACCCGTTTTGCTGAGACTTAGGGAAAAAATGGCAATAAGAGAAACATCGTGCTTCTCTTGTATATTTTACTAATTGTTGATATATTAGCTTCTTTTTGGATGGCAAAGGTGGTGTACCTCCATCCTTATGCTTTGGTTCTTGTTTATTTGCTTTTGGTCAAACATCTTGGTCTTCTTCTTTTGTGGTTGCCTTGAGACCACGGCAGTAGTGATAGTAGTTTGAGGGCCCTTTTGGCCAAACAAACATTATATTTGGTGCACCATCAATGGAGACAACTTTCATGGCTGTCTAGATAGGGTAGCAATTGATTTGTTCCATTTTCTCACGATGGAAGTCCGACTTTTTACACTCCACCTTACATGACCGCAATGAATAGTTGGAACCATCCAAGCAGTCCTCCTTGGGCAAAGAAAGAAGTATGGGCACTTACACTGAGGGTGCCATAGGAGGCATCTTAAGACCAGGGTGTGGAGTCTTTTGAGAAACATGGAGGGAAGGGGGAGGAGAAGGTCGCTAGACAAATGGACTAGGTGACCGCCTTTCTTTGCGGTTTGCGCGAGAATCATTGCAATAATCTCACCGCCTTTGAGAGGAATGATGAGAATGCTTATCCTTTGAGTAATCAAATCCTGCAAATTCTTGATTAGATATCTTTAATGACTTGCAAATACCTAGAAAACCTGCATTTGCTGTAGACAGCCCCTTGAACAGGGAAATCAGCTATAGGTTCATGAGAGAACCAATATAGAGGATCTGTGTGGAGGGGAGAAACTGTTGCCTGCACCAAAGATGACCATGTGTGCAAAAAAATGTTGATGGAGATGGTCGAGAGCCACCAGAAAGGGCTGCATTTTCAGCAAAACGCAAGGGTTGATTGTTGCCTGGCACCTTGAGGGCTGTGTTTCAGCAACCCATGGATGGGGAGGGCTGCATCAGCAGTTTGAAAAGGGCGCCTGAACTCTGGTCACCTTTGTGTCCTCTCATTTGGTTATGATACCATGTGAGTGCATAACGGAAGGACACTAACATAGAGAGAAACAAAGAGAGAGACAGCAGGAAGAAGGAAGATAGTTGCATTGACTGAAGATGAATGCTGAATACAGTAGTGTGGACTGATTAGTCCTTGCACGCAGCCCAAGGCATTAGTGAGGGCACCAGATCAGGCTGAGAATGGTGATGTCAGCAGCAGCACCGGAGATGGAGGAGTATGCTAGAGACTGTGTGTGAATCAGCGACCTGCAGAAGATGAATGAAACTGCCCAGCCCAGCCAGCTGTAAATAGCTGTCTACCACCAAAACTGGCCGACCTGCACAGTATGGTCTGACTGGCCGGCAGCAGTAAATGCTGTGCAGTGGCTGCTGATGTGTCAGAAAAAATCCAGGGATGTTGGGATAGGCTGGATAATACAGAAAATGCCCGAGAAAATCCAGGCAATTGGAGATAGGCTGGATGAAAGCACACTGACTGTGCACAAACAGGAGAAATGCATGTAAATGCACGCTAAACTGTCAGAGTTCCATTGTCTCTGTCAGACTCTGATAGGAGCTCACAACTAGGAGATGACAGACTGACAAACCCTAAAAATTAGGCAGGCTAACAGTGTTGTGACAAATTTAAACTATGAATAGACCCAAAGGATGGCAGATTGTTTTATGTTTAGTATGACATAGATGGCTTAGAATTTATTAAACCAGCTGTGCTCTTGGAATTTGGAAAGTTGCCAAACCTTGGATTGAGGGGTTTTGCTGATGTTCAGACACTGTTGCCTTACCCTCCAAGTGACAACTAGGGTATACTTTTTAAGAACGATCTGACTGTACATTCGGGGCTGAACTCAAGCAACAAATACCTATACCATTTTGATAACAAAGTAACTTTCTATTTGGGGCTGATTGCCAATTCTAGGACTATTTCTGAGAGAAAATTAGATCAGTTGATCTGGTAAAGATATCCGTATTTCAAGGACGAGCTTATTACTATTCAGGACTGATAAATTCCATAGCTATTTTCTGAGGTTATTTCAAGGACAGGTCAAGGCTACCTGTATTTCAAGAATGAGCTTATTACTAGTCAGGACCGATCAATTCTGTGGCTATTTTCCAAGCCAACCCACAGGGAATTCTGCTAATATGGGTCAGGGAACAATGCTTTATAAAGAGGTGAAAGCAAATAGTTTGTTTGAACTTCATTTTGCAAAATAGTTCAAGTTAATTCAGTAAAACTTTCTTTGTGTATTTATAAGATTGTTTTACAGGCCTTGGTATGTTCAGCTTCTCTCATTTCAAAAATCTGCTGGTCTTCGCACACACATGCACACTTTGCTCACTTAGCTTTTGGTGCTGTATTGTGCAAGGGTACATACTTGGTTAGTTTGTATGAGAACAACATTCATCTTAAGCATGCCTCCAAGTCTACTGCTGTAAATATCTGCTCATGGAAGTGCCATATCTCAATCACTTCGAGGATAGATTTTAGATCATAGAAATGTTTATGAGCTGGTTTCAAAAGTGTCATCTCGTAAGTACTGTTACTATTTGAAGCCCTAAAAATACAGCATTTCATGGTTTTTAGGGCTTGGTTGACACGCAGAAGCCACCTGAAATGATATCAGGCAACATGACTTCAGGTAAGACTTAACATAATGTTAAGTATATTTTGCAGTTCTCATAACAGATTGGAGCGTGAATTTTTTTTTTTGAAAAATTGGATCTGAACTAGCCTGAGCTTTTTTCTAATACAAGTATATCTATGTATTTTAGTAATTTACTTGTTCATTAAAAGAAAAGGTCTCTGTGGTGTTTAGACATAAGGTGTTTTGCTTAATAGGCAGTTCAAGTCTTAGCAGGGGATACATTTTCAAGATCTACTTCGTGACTAAACCAATTTGCTCATCAAGTTCACAAATGGTATTGGAACTCAAAAATGTCTATTTTTGCAGCGATGTGTGTTTATTCTGGTCTGTTCATGCGATTTGCATGGATGGTGCGTCCTCGCAACTATTTGCTTCTCTCCTGCCATGCAGCAAACGAGACTGTCCAGCTATACCAGCTCTCTCGATGGGCATCACATAATGGGTACATGGACTGATGACGATTTGTACAGCACAAAAGTTATATGATGCCACCTCAGTTTCAAGCTGCACATTCTCTTCATGTGCAATACCAATGGTTTTATGTTTCCTCACAGGTATCTTTCAAGTGGTAAAGAGACTGCCAAGGACTAGCAACCATCAGAAAAGTAAATTGCTGATTGTGTTGCAGGCAAGAAGATAAACTATGTCACGTGCCGTGCTCAAATTCAATGTGGAATAGTAAATGATACCATGACATACTTGTTTAGCCATTTTGATTGTTTGCCACTCTCGTGGCCTTCTAGCTGCTATTTGGTAAAGTTATCCTTTCTATTTACTCTCTGGAAAGACAGAATGGTCATGGAAATGTCTCGTTTATTTTTATTTTATTTTATGATCTGTTGATCAGAAAAATTTCAAGGTCTTGTGATAAGGGTATGGGTCCTCGGGTATTATTTTACGTTTTGACTTTTTGAGAGAGAGAGAGAGAGAGAGAGAGAGAGAGAGAGAGAGTATGTGTGTCTGCGCGCGCACGCGCGTGATTCACATCATATATCCATAGCTAGGTATCATAGAACCCATGAGATAGTGCCCTTGGAGCTTGTGTTGTGGCCATGTAGTTATGAATGCCATACTAAATATTGCAGGAAGTTGAGTTTTCAAGGGTTGAAGGCAGTTCATGCCCTATATGATAGGAATGAATCTTAGACATGAATAGATTGGTGCTGCTGGGATCAAACTCATGCACTTGCAATATTCAACCCGCACTCTATCCTATTGGGCTACGACCTCATTGGCAATAGGAATGTCTATTTTCGAGGCAAACTTCAATATGATGAGCTTTGGAGTTGAAGCTATCATATGCTATGGAGGCAAGTTTTTATTTGTCTTTAGAACACAAGTTTGAATTTATTTTAAAAACCAGTATAAATAAACATCTAGATTGGTTATAACTCTATATGTTAATAAGTTGTGGGACCCTCCCTCTGGCCTTTTAATGTGCGATAATCTTATTTCTTATTTCTTATTTATGTAAAACCAAACCCCCCCTTCTTAGTAGCATGTCAATCCTAGTAAGTACACATTTTGAACGTCATGATTTATTGGAAGGTTCTTTTATCCTCATGCATGTGTACATATATACATACATACATATGTATATATGCATGTACAAACATATAACTATCTAACAAAATATACATAATCACTCACTGATTTAGCTTGTCATCTTTATATTCATAAATATCACCCATACATACATGCATATATGCACACAAATGTAAGAATCTTGTGATACTTATTGATCATTCATTGTCTTTATTGTTATATTTGTATTTTGTTAGTATATGTCCATACTTGAGTAAAATTAAAATATTTACATTTCAAAGTGCACTTTTACATTTGCAACATAAACTCACTATTTGTATGGTCAAGTACACATATATCTAACTTGTAGGGTAAATGCCTATTGGCTTGGTCATACTACATATTACTCAATACAATTGGATGGAGTAAATTTAAAGGGTTTTAATGTATGCATTGCACTTTAGCTTCTAAAATAAAATTTTAAATTTAGTTGAAAAGATTGTATTTGATTGGTGAAATTCATTGTATCTATTCTTATGAAGTATTTGTTGCTTAAAGTACACGTTATACTCAAAATGAACCAAGGTGTTTATAGCAAATGAACATAAGGTTCTAAGAATACTTTAGGGGGGCTAAAGCTCTTGTATTGTTATGCCTAGTATTGTTATGCTATTATTTTTGCATTTAAAATAATTAAATCATTCCCTCATCTCAAGTCTTTAAATCTTATTGTAAATTTAGCTTGGCAAACCCTCTTGATTATATCACCTTGTTATAATGGTAGGATCAATATTTGGGTAGTTTGCTATTTTAGCTTGCAAAGGCATTTGTGATTATGTGGGGGAGGGTGTATTTTTCTTATGTCAAGTGCAAAGAAAATTGAAAAACAAAATAAAAAGTTTCACTTATTAGTATTGCTTTCACAAGTCTATAATGACATTTTGTCATCTCTCTCTCTCTCTCTCTCTCTCTCTCGTTGTGGAGCCATCGTTGTCTCTTTCATTAAATGAATGTGATCCAATCTTTTTTCTTTCTTATTAAAATCTCTCTCTCTCTCTCTCTCTCTCTCTCTCTCTCTCTCTCTCTCTCACCATTTAAACTCACTAGCTTACAATGGTTAAATTAGTTCATGGGTGTGTGATGACCATGTAAAAATCTTGAAGTCCATTAATAGTGTGGGATGCAATACTTCAACACAACTCCTTTAGTCTAATATTGACATTTTGATTAGCATCATGTGGTGTTTTTTGAAAAAATAAAAACACATCTCTAGATCATGTAAAAAAGATAAAATAAGGCATATTGGGTTGGACCTTTTGTTAAAACTTACATGCATGAATATATAACTACTCTATTCTCATTGGTAGAAGCATATTACTAGCATATCTATCTTAACATAAACATCTAAGGACACATTTTAACTCAATACGGATACATTTTTTCTAAAACACTTAGATACATAAATATGTACATGCATGTATGCATATATGTTTATGTATTTTTCTAAATAAAACAAACCCCATTTCTATTCAACATGTAAATAAACCCTTTATATAGTGCTCTTTTATATGCAAAAAAGTGTGAACAATATTTTGAAAATTCATTTTTTTGAATCCACATGATATGCTTACATATTTATGAGCGAATCCCTCTCCCCTCTCTTGAGAACTTATCCATGATCAAAGGTGCATAGTTATAAGTAATGTTAAGCATGGTGAGTGGTCTCTAATGACCAAGGAGACATCTCACAATGCCCTTGAGTATCATCTTGATGAGGTCTTCCACTCAATGAGAATAAGAATCTTACCTCTCCTAAATCAAGCATTGATGCATTGGCACATGTCATTCACACACATGTTCTGGAATTATTAAAAGAATCCAAGAGGTAAGCCATCAAAGTTGCTAACTTGTTATTCACGGTAAAGTGGCACATATCATTCACACACATGTTCCATAATTATTGAAAGAATCCAAGAGGCAGGCCATCAAGGCTATTAACTTGTTCTTCACAGTGAAAATTACAAACTCAATCTCCTCAATTTTGCGGACTTATCAAGAGAGAGCCTCCACTTTGGAGACAATTTGAATGCTATTACTTTCAAGACAACAGTTAAACTATTTTCATAATTAGCATTTGTGGCATCTTTTAGCCCACACTCCATTAGGAAAAAATTGGACTCAAGTTTACTTCTTATAGAAAAATTCCACCTCAGCATAAAGAGAGAATTCAAACATAATTAAAAATGACAAAAGTAACAATTTTTAATTTTTTTCTTTTTCTTTCCAATGTACATAAAGTAGCATGAAGTTGTTAAGTTGTCAATTAGCCTTAATTAAGAGTTAGAAATCAATATTTAGAATATGTTGCCCAATACTTAAAATTTGATGGCTTGTATCCAAATTTATTTGAATTAATGACATAGTCTCTTTTTATCAAAAGTTAAGCCAAAACACTATGCAAATGCTTGTTTGTGACATTATGCCTTGAAATGTTTTCATTTGATATATTTTCATTTTTTGGAAGCAACTTCATAAACATCACAAATAGAGATGGTTGGGTTGAACTAACACCACAAACAAAGATGGTTGGGTTGAACTAACATCACAAATAAAGATGGATGGATCAAATCAACATCACGAATGGAGATTGTGGTACCTGAATCATCATTGAAGAGATATAGGAGAGATGTATATTACCTCCGTGTTGAGCTTAATTGCAAGTATGAGCCATTACATAAGAGACATAAGCCCTATCATCTCATGTCTTCCATGACCAAAGAAATATGCAGATTACTAGGACACAAGAATACAAATTGCAGACCAATGGAAAATTATATCCAAAATAAGCCCTGTCATCTCATGTCTTCTGTGATTAAAAAAATATGAAGATCATTAGGACACAACAATACAAATTTCTGGACGAACAAGAAATTGTATCCAAAAGTTCATTTGCATAACTTTGCCAATCTATTTAGGGATATAACATCCTTATTAGCTTTATTGGAGATGGCCATAATGGCCTCTTAGGATATGTACAATATTTAGATCTAACTATCAATGTGTATGAGTTAGAAAGAGATTTGTTAGAGGGAGAGAGAATGCCCATTTGAGGCTAGTAGAGCAATAAAATAAAAAACTACTATAGGAGAGGAAGACTATTTTCAAGATTGAGAAACAAATGGATCAATTAAGGCTCAAAGACACAATATTAGGGATTTGCAAATGAAATTAGAACCTTCAAAATATCTAAGATATGCAATTGCAAAGTAGTGGCATTAAGAAGATGTAATGAATGACAACATATATATGAGACCATTATTAATTGAGAAAGAGAACAATAATTGGAGAATATTAATGAAAATAGAGGGATTATATTAGGAGTGAAAAAGAGGTCTTGGTGTCAATGTACTTCACTTTTTGCTCATTTTTAAGAAATCCAAGAAGAACTCCTAGCTAGCACTAACTCTTATATCCTATACTTTCTTTGTACTTTGTAATAGGCACATATTCATGCAGCTAATGTATAATGGAAGATAATCAATTATCTATTACATTTCTTGTTCTTTTTATACTTTCTAGGAATTAAATGTTAGTTTAGTTCAGTTATTAGAGTAGGCCTTTTGTTCATTGATATCAAAGCTATAGGTTAGATAATGTATGTGGTCATTTTCAACCATGGATTTAGTTGTAGAGAATAGGAAAGACGACTACAATTATATTGTAGTCACAAGGCTTGGTTAATTCCTATAACCATGACTAGGCACAGTCTACTACATCAAATTGTGATCATTTTGGAGGCTACTAACAAGATCTTGGAAGAAATGGCAATTGGGATGCCATTTTAGCAAGTTGTGATCTTTCTTGAGACTTGTTTTGGTGTAACTTGGACAAAATGGAACTTAGAGAGTTTGGAGAAGAGTAAAATTGTGGCTACTTTTCAAGAAACCCCACTTTCTACTTTCTTCTTCAACCTTCCTTTAAACTACATGGTAGATCTTTGTTCATATCTTTCTCCCATGACTCTTGATGCTCAAGAGGCTTGTGAAGCTTGATTTCTTGGATCATTTGCAACTCAGAAAGTACCAGAGATCATGCATTTCTTGCCACATGGATAACAAGTTGATTAGTGTAGATTGCATTGAAAAATTGGGGGTAGTCTTGCATAGCTTTAGCATCACCTATCTTGCTCGTGAAGCTTCATACTATGGCTCAAGCACTAAGAGATGAAGCTCTACGAGAGGGAATAATTCATTTTCATGCATTGAAGCTTAGTCATGAATATTTTCTCATTACATGGGTGGAATATTCAAGATAGCAGAGCAGCAGAGTATTCACAAATTGAAGCCACTTCAAGCATTTAAAGCTTGATTTCTTTGACATTGAAGCTTCTCTAACCTCTCTTAACGCCATAATCCTCTCTTAAATCATTGAAGCATTATTCTTCTTCTCCATTGATGCAATAAATAGGGTAGCATGAGTTTTGCTTAAAATCTTGGTTAAATCTTGACCATTTCAAGGGGCTTTTGAGCCAAATCACTCCAGGGGATCATCATATTCATTGAGCATTCAAGATTTATCAAAGATTTGACCATGGCATCAAGCTTAGATGGATTTTCCTTCTCTTGGACTTCGTGGATAGCAAGGTACCATGAGTTTCTTTTGATTCTTGGTCAATAATGGATCTATTCAAGGGGGCATATGGTCTATTCCACACTTGGGAAGTGAGAAGAAGCTAGGTAACTAACTCTTGGTTGACATTGAAGATTCATGGTTCGATTTTTGGATCTTTCCCTCTCTTGAGTGCAAGACAACATGGATTAGTCAAGATTTCTATCAAATTCTCGATTCTTCTTTAACAATAAGGCTTCTATAATGGATATGGAGGCTACTTCAATTGACATTGAAGACAATTAATCAAGGCTCAATCCTTTTCTAGTACAATTGATAAATCTTGATTACCTACAGAAAGAGCATATATGAAAATGCATTATGGGCTTATGTTGCAATATGGGTGAGTTATTTCCATCAAATTTGGAACATCTAGCGATGGATCAATTAGAGGATTGATCGATTGGAGCTTCAACAACTATCTTCAACACTCATAAGAGGTACCATTGAATCATGTAAATCTACTACTCCATTGATGCTATGCACTAGTTCATTGCTATCATTTTATGCCTAATGCTGACCTACTTGTTGGATTGATCATTGATGTACTATAATTGAAAAATAGACAAGATGGTAAGTGGAAAAAATGTATAAAGTAGTGAGTCAGTGCTAGAGGGTAAATCCCTATCCTCACTTGCATATCATTGAATGATACAAAGTCTCTTTTCAGCCATACATATCATACTTGTTTGCTTAGACTAGCATGTACTTTCCATGTTATGATACCTACATGGAAAAAACAGATGCTAGGTGAGATATAATATAAAAGAGAGGTGACCCTCCCTCACATTGACAATCCCGAAGTGGTGCACAACTCGGCTTGGGAAGGAAATTTGCACACCCCCCAAGTCTCGAAGCCCATACATACATGTGCCTGTCATATCGTTTTATCCCTCACACAAGTACAACATTGTGGAGGAGTGAAGATGGTGCCATTGCAATCGGTTGGGTCCTATTTTGCATCTCTACAGTGGAATCCCAATTTACTCTCAGTTTACCATAGGTCTTTACAAGTGGATTTTAGCATAATAGGGTTAATTAGGCGATTTCAAACAATGTACATGGATATTATACATTGTCACATATACTTGCAGGTGATTCTTATCCTTTACAGGTGGATTTTAGTGTAATAAGGACAAACAAGGAATTTTAGATAGTTACATGAGCATCACATATTGATACAAAGACTTACAGGTATTATTATCACTTTTGTGACTCATTAAAGGAGGTACATGGCACTTATAGGTGCTTTACAGTGTTCCACAGGATTTGGTATATGAAAAAGCACTTATAGGTTAAATTACAAGTGAGAACATGGTCTAAATAGGTATTCGAACAATTTTGGACATGGCACTTAAATTGGTTCCAAGATATTAGGCAAACACGATTATAATAAAAAAAAGTGACCATAAGTGGATAGAGAACCTTGTTAGGAAGGTTTCGAGCCAAAAATCACTCAGTTTGGATTTTGCAATCAAAAGTGATTGCAAATTGTGTTTGCTAGTTACTTAAACAATACGTGCACCATGGCCAAATAAAAACAAAGACTATTTTTGTAATAAAGCTAAATTCCATAGCAAGCTTTTAAACTGAAAATACAAGAAATAGACATAAAATGCCAGGAAGCCATAGCCAAGGTGGCTTGACAAGAAATGGTATTACCAATATTGGTTGAGAATCAAATGATGAGAGGCTGCAGCAAGGTATGCACCCCAAGTTATGGTGGCCAAGAGTATTCACCCTCTTAGATGGTGGGAGGTTGAGACCTCAAACAAGAAATGTTTGTAAAATGGCAAAAACATGCTACACATGTTACACCTCCACCTTTTATACTTACCCTAGACTAAGACATTTATGCTTTATTACAAGCCATCCCGGCCTAAAATAGCTTTGTCCTCAAAGTTGGAATTGGAACAATTGATGAAAAAAGATTACAAGAATAGCTTGTAAGTGATGAATCCATGCTGAATGAAACTCCAAAATGAAGAAGATATCATATATCAATGAAGTATAGGTAGGAAATTTGAATATACTGCTGGAAACTGTCCAAAACAAGCTGCTACACAAGAATCGCCATAACTTGAAGAAGGAATGTCCAATCATCATGGATGAGCTATAGAAATGTAGAATACAATCCCTAGTATCCAGCCATGCCATAAAAATCCAAATTTGATGACCATAGAGCAATTATTTTTATGGCAGAAATTTAATACAACAAGCTGTCCTGTGTTCAGATATTACTCTGTTTCTTGCAAAAGCCATGGAAAAGAATCAAGGTATGATGATAGTTTCCAAGTATACTCCTCCACGGGAAAACCTCTCCATTTAATAGGGTACTCCAGCAACGAACACTTCCTTAAAACCTTTTCTCGTTTTCCAATAACCTTTTTAGGCTCATAAATGATAAGACTATCTTCATCCATTGGAGGTAACTCTTCATCTTTATGGATGGACCCACATATCTCTTAAGTTGGGAAACATGGAAGGTAGAATGAATCCTTGTTGAAGAAGGCAAATCAAGCTTGTGTGCAAGCTCACCAACTCATTTGAGGATTTGATAAGGCCCATAGTAACGATGAGGCAACTTATTATGACCTGTTGAGATGACAAGCTCAACACATGTGGACATTGATGATGGACCGCCTGGTTAGATGGGTCCACACGTCTACACTTAGCACGTCGGTGGTCATTATGACTCTCACATGGCCACTGACTCACTACTTATTATATTCAGGTTGTTACACCTATTTACAGCTGGCATAGTTATAGCGCCAGTCGACTAGTGTAGTCGGTTATGCATTGTTTGACTTAGTAGGCCACTTTCCTTTTATCTTGTATCTTATCTATACTTTGTGTACATTGTGAAGTGTGTAAAAGAAGAAGAAGAAATCAGCAAGAAAACGTTTTGGCCTCCATCTCTCTTCTTGTCTCTTGAGTGAGCTTCTCCTTGTGCATTCTGTGTGTGTTCGGCGCAGCATCTTGAGCAATCCCCTCCACCACGCGATTCTTGACATGACCACCTTTGAGAGAAGCATACCTAGATTTAGGCACTTTGAGGAATACACAATCCCCTTCTTCAAACTCCAAAGGTCTCCACTTTTCATCAGCATAAGCCTTCATAACATCTTGTGCCTTCCGAATGTTTTCCTTGCATTGATGCAAAAGAGCTTCCATTTTCTCAACTTCAGCCTTGGCTTGTGGATTCACGTCTTCATGAAGAAGGGCTAAAGGTATTTGCACTTTATATCCATAAAGCGCTTCAAATGGTGACATGCCAATGCGCATATGATGAGTATTATTATAACAGAATTCAGCAATATGTAACCAATGATCCCACAAAGCTTGAGTGTCATGGCAAAAATGACGAAGATAGACTTCCAACCATTTATTGACACGCTCCGTTTGGCCATCGGTTTGGGGATGATATGCCATGCTAGGAGTCAAAATTGTTCCCATAGAAGTGAATAAACTCCTTCAAAAGCTTCCATGAACTTAGTATCACGATCGGATACTATCTTCAACGGCATACCATGAAGCTTAAAAACATATTCCACGAATTATTCAGCCACTTACTTTGCTGTAAATTGAGCCTTGGTAGGGATAAAATGAGTTGATTTAGTCAACCGGTCCACCACCACATAAATGCTATTCCACCCATGCTTTGTTGTAGATAAGCCCACAATAAAATCCATTCTAATATCAGTCCACTTGCCTTGAGGAATAGGAAGTGGTTGAAGTAAACCACTGGGTAGAAGAGAGGAATCTTTATTTTGTTGACACAGAAGACATTGCATAACATAGTTCTTAACATCTCTCCAAATGCCCTTCCAATAGAAACTCTTATGGATATTGTAAAATGTTTTAAACAACTCATGGTGTCCCGCTAAGGGTGAAGAGTGCATCTCATGCAAGATATTTGAAAGAAGATTGTGATGTCAAGAATACTCTACTACGATACCATAAAAGACCGTTATGCCATTTGAAATTTAGATATTCTTCTCCTTTGCCTTGGCGAAATTCCTTCATCATCTTTGATGCTTGCTCATCAAGAAAATACTCCTCTTGGATATCATGGATCCAATCCTTATGCACGGTTAAAATGGTAGAAATGGAGCATGCCCACATTCTTGATAAGGCATTCGCCACCATATTTTCTTTTCCAGCCATATAAGATATTTCAAAGTCATATCCTTGAAGAGTAGCTAACCATCTTCATTGCTTGGGAGATAAATTTGGTTGTGAAAGAAAATATTTCAACACATGATGATCGCTTTTGACCTTGAAATGGCTGTCATAAATGTAATGATGCCACTTTTGATAGCATGCAATATTGCTAACATTTGTTGCTCATAAACATGTAATTGACACTCCTTGTCATCAAGCTTTCGGATCTCATAAGCTATGACTCCATGATCTTGACATTAAACAACCCCAATTCCTCTTCCACTAGCATCCGCACATATGATAAACTCCTTAGAGAAATCCGGACATACAAGGATATGTGCTGAAATTAGAAGAGATTTCACCTTATTGAAACTTTGATCGGTGATGGAGTCCCAAAAGAAAGCTTCCTTTTTGAGCCTATCCATCAATGGAGCCGCCACATGAGCATAATTCTTGATGAACCTTCTATAGAAGGATGACAACCCAAGGAATCCTCTCAAAGAGGTTGCATTCATAGGAAGGCAATTCTTTGACACATTTTACCTTATTGGGGTCCACTCTAATCTCTTGTTCTCCCACAACATGATCTAAGTATTCAACTTCATCTTCCATGAAAGAACACTTCGTCATCTTGACAAAGAGTGTGTGTCTTCGTAAAGTGTAAAAGACCTCTCTCATATGCTTCAAATGCTCATCCTTGGATTTACTATAGATTAGGATATTATCAAAGAAAACAAGAACTGTTTTGAACAAGAAGGGTTGCAATATTTTATTCATGAGGGCTTGAAAAGTAGCAGGTGCATTGGAAAGTCCAAATGGCAACATTCTAAAGGTTGTTTTGAACTCATCTCTTCCTCACTCGGATTTGATGATAACCCGATTGAAGATCTATTTTGGTGAAGACATTTGCATCTTTAAGCTCATCCAAAAGATCATCGATTCGAGGAATAGGATAGCTATTCTTGACCATTGACTTGTTCAAATCCTGATAATTAATACACATGCGAAATGATCCATCCTTCTTTTTGATTAAGAGCACAGGAGAGGCAAACGGTGATTGACTTTGCTGAATTAAACCCATTTGTAGCAATTCCTTGACTTGACACTCTACTTCTTCCCTTTCAAACTTGGAAAAGCGATAGGGAGGTTTGTTGATGGGTTTTGTATTGGGCAACAAGTCAATAGGATGGTCAACCTCTCGCTTTGGAGGTAAAGATGATGATGGCTGAAATAAATCCTTGTACTCCTCCAATAGCTCTTCTAATCTTGGATCCCTTTCCTTTGAAGAAAAAGATGGCTGATTTGTTGATTGTCCTTCATCTACTTTCGCAAGCAAAAGAGTGAAGATGCATGATTTTGTATTGATTTCTTTTCGCAATTTCTTCATGGAGATGAGTTCTATTTGTCTGTGGTCTATGCCTTTCAACTCTATGTGATGTCCCCTTGCCAATTACATTCCATTAGCATTTGCTCCAAGTCCAAGGTAAATTTGCCAAGTATTTTCAGCCAATTACAACTAATGACAATGTCAATAGGCACCATATCCAAAGTGATCAAATCTACTTTTATTGTGCAAGAGGGAAATAACTCAATTGAGGTACATGAACACACTTCTTTACTAAACTCACATGCACTGTTGGCAACTTGTATCCGCAAAGAAGAATCCACATCAAAGGGTAGCAACTTCAGCCCATTCAAAGATTTGGTGTTGACGAAGCTATGAGTGCTGCTCATATACACTAGAATATGTGAAACCTTGCCATTAATGAAACCTTTGAGTCTAAGTGTATTACCGGTCTATGCATCATGTGAGATGGTATACAAGGAAACATGAGAATTATGATTACCACCTGGATCAAAAGGAAATCCATCCATGGGATCATAGAATTCTTCGTTGGTGGCATGCTTTTCTTTATGAATCTCTTCAACCATTAGGTATGCATCAACATGTAGTAAATTTCCCTCTTGATCTTCTTCTTCTTCAACTTCCACTTCCTGAGTGATCACCATGTTGATTTTTAAGTTCTTAGCTTTACACTTCAGCTTATGATCTTGTGACCACTTCTCCCCACACTTGAAGCATAATCCTTTTGCATGCATTTCCCAAAGTTTGTCGTGAGGAAGGAAGTTGCTGTTAGAACTGTTTTGGGGTAGTCTAGGAGCATTTTCAGCTCTTGAAAAAGTACTTCTTGGCTTAGCCACATTTTTGAAAGTTTGCCCCTATTTTGGTACAAAATTTCCACTCTATTTAGAGGCATAAATAGTGAAAAATGTTGGCACTTTGTTGTTATAACTGTTTGGACTGTTATAACCTGTGTTTTCTTGTCTAAAAGAGTCTCTTGATTGGCTGAAAACTTGCCCATACTTTGTAGGTTGATTGGAAACATTATTATCCATACTTCTTTCCTGAAAATTTTTTGCATCCCTTTTTACTTCAAAGAATATCTTTCAGCCAATTGTATGGCCTCATGTAATGTTTTTGGTTGTTGAGCTCCTACCTTCGATGATAGGGCAGGGTCAAGACCAAAAATGTATTTATTCATCTTAGCAAAATCTGAAATACCTTCAACATACATGGAAAGATTCAAGTAGGCATTGGAATAGTATCTAATGGACATTCCCCTTTGAGCGCATGCATAACGTCTTCTTTGAAGCCTTTCTTTTTCCAAAGGAGACACAAAGACATCAATCATCGCTTGCTTGAATCCTCCCAAGAGTCAAAACTTTGCCCAATCTTTTGCATGTAACGCCACCAAGTATGGGCATAACCTTCAAGATGAAGAGCCGCAAAATAAATTTTAGCCTCTTTACTTCTAGGGTAAAGGGTGAAGTATAATTTAAGCTTATTGATCCACTCCTCCCATTTTGAAGGTGATGCATTATCTCCTTTGAAATTAGTGATTTTGATCTTCTCTTTATATTGTTTTTCATTGTAAGATGGTTGCCCATGAGATTGTTGTCTCCATGAATCTTTATTCCATGAATTTTGTCTAAAAGTAGGTGGCCCAAAACCATGAGATGAGGGCTGTCCATTTGAAACACACTCTTGGTTTGGGATGTCATGGGCTGATCTTCGCTCATCATGCCTTCCACCTTCATGAACTTGATTGTTGACCACATTTTCTTTTTGTGAATTTGAGGGCTGATGATTAAAATTCTTGTAGAAGGGGTCACATCCATGATAATCACTATCCCATCGAGTGTTGTCCTGTTCCCCTTGATGTCTGTGATTATCCTTTGGGCTACTAAACTGAGGTCTTGGGTTATGAATACCATGAATTTGTGAAGGATGATGGTTGCCCTTGACTCTAGATGGCTCTCCCCTTTCAAAGGTGTGCATTACTGGCTGAGACTTTTCTTTGTTTGGATGGGAAGGATTACCAACAAAGGGAATCGCATGGGAGTCTTCAATATTTCGAGGTTCACTTTGTGGTTTGCTTTCAATTTATTTTATGATTGAGATGAGCTCTTGAAATAACAATTTATTGCTTTGCTTCAATTCAGAGATACCTTGGTTTACTAGTGCCATCCCTTACAACAGACCTTGATTCGTATGGGTTAAACCTTCATTCAAAGCCTTCAAATCCTTAGAAAGGACTTCATTGGCATGTCCCAACTCTTTTGACAGTAGGAGATAATCATTCCCTGCATGCTCTTTGCTTTAGTTGTGTAATTGTTATCCTCTTGGAAGTCTCTGACACCATCATTCAATGCCTCAGTAATAGGGTCTTTCTTCTTATTCTTGGTCATTAGGAAACAGTGCTGTAGAGTAGTAGACAATTTGTCACTTAACCCTTTGTTTCTCTCTGAATATGGCACCAATCTCAATTCTTAATAGCTCTATGGAAATATTATTATATGGAGATATACCAAATTTAATAATATCTCAACTTGAAATAAGGTATATGGGTAGAATGAACTCAAATAGTGTATTCCAGACAGTCTGTTTAGGTGCAGTCCACTAGACCCCCCGTCAGTAAATTGGCCATAACTTTTGCTCTCAATGTTGGAATTACAAATTTTTTAATTCAAATCGGAGCTTAGGATCCCTTCTTAGAATCAAGCTATTAAGATCCCAAATCAGATCACGATAGAATTTTCTGTAATAGGAACTGTGTACCTGTCTAGAGAATTCCTGCAACTTGCTAACACCCTGTGGAAACCGTGTTTGACCTTATAGGAATACCGTGAGTGAAGGAAACCCTTGTAAACCATTGTAGCAACTAGGAGAGGGTTATGGGGCACATGTAGGGCTCAAGAACAACCTGTAGATGGGTATATACCTGCTATTTTATCTGTCAAACACCTGTAGGTGTCCTGAAAATAGAAGATGCTTTGTCCCTCTTCCAATGGTTCACCAACCACTTATGGAACCCTGATTATTGCTGATCAATGCTATACCTAGGCCATACTTTGATGATGGAAATGTACTTGCACCTAAATTTGAAAATAGCATGGGCTCCAATACAAGAGGGGTGTGCAAAGTTCCACCTCAAGCCGAGTTGTGCACCCCTTTAGGGTCTTAATCGAGAAGGGAGGGTCACCTCTCTTTTGTCTTCCCGACTCGCCTAGCATCCGCTTTTCCGCGCGGGAACCAACATGGAAAGCACACTCTAATGGATAATCAAACAAGGATGCTATGCATTGACTGAAAAAGCCTTTGAACTTTTAATGAAATGCAAGTGGGTATTGGAAAATGGCTGAATTGAAAAGGCTATGGATAGGGCATTACCCTTTTGTAGCGACTCATTGTTTTTACAATGTTCCAACTTACCATTTTCATCATTCTTTCAGTCCTATAGCATCAATGCTTACCAATCCAACAAAAATCCAAGTCAAGTGGGCACAATGAGTAGCATTTATACAATCAATTGAGCTTCAACATTTGAATGGGCAGAAAAGAACTCATCAAACAGTCATAATTAGTCATGGGCTGAATTCTACATGCCTTCAATAGGAATTACGAGGTTCTACTACACTTAATCTCTCTTATGAATAATATGACTAGTTCAACAATTGGATAAAAGAGAGATTAAACTAAAAGTACTAGAATTACCTCTTTAATGCTGATGGAAAGTAGTGGATGAATCCAATCAATCAACCTTCAGCAAAAGATCCCATCAATAGACCAATATTTATATCAAATAAGACCAATCTTCAAGAAGGATTTGCCCAATATGATTGCTCCCAAGTAATCTTCAGCTCCCGATCAGATTGTTCCAATGCAATCAAAAGAAGTCAATGACTTGATTGAAATTCACAATACTTATTAGAGAAGATCCTTTGAGCTTTGATACATGTAATTTCTCATTAAATTCATGGATTCCATGAATTTTCAGACATTGCCATGTACAAGGGCTGAAAATGCTTTCGAACTTTAAGAATCCCTTCAATGTAAACCAAATAGTTCAATTGGACCTTTCCGAGGTTGTAGACAACAAAAGCCCCATGAAATTGAAGAAGATAATCCAAGAATTGGATTCTTGAAGCTTGCTGCCCTATTTTGACTCCAAAGGCACCATATTTTGAAGCTTCACGTCCAAGAAGGCTTCAATGTTGGTCCCTTGAGTGTTGAGGAAGCTCCAGGATACTTGTTAGAGTAAAAGCCCTTTGATTCTTTGAAGAAATTCCAAGAAAATCAATGCTGTCCTGAAATCTGCCATAGCTAGGGTTGTGAAAAAAGCTTCAGGGCTGAAGGAGAGTGAAAGATCAAGCAATATAGTGTAGGTACTTCATGTTAGTGATGCCAATGATCCATCAAATGAAGGAGAAGTTCAGTGATGAAGGAGATTGCTGAATAACTAGCCAGCAAGGAGCACAAAAAAAATGGCACAAACTATCCAGGAGCCTCTTCTTCTCCACATGATCATTATCTTACTGAAGATCCCTCAAATAGGTAGTCCATTTGTTGCTCAGGGCCTCAAGAATCAACTTTAGGTGGCTTGATCCTCTATATGGTTCTTCCTCAAACAGTAGGAGCAGAAGGCATGGTTGGCTTTCAGGTACATTCAGTGGCTAAATGTCCCGCTTGAGGGCACTTTCAGCACCATGTATTAGAACGCATCACATCTCTCCCATCTCCCGCACGAGTGGATATATTGGCAGTATTCTACTTCAATGTTTGTAGCTACTCTGTAATCACATCCATAAGATTTTTCTTGATACTTCCGACTAAGATGGATAAGTAGTCCTTTAGATTTTCACTTCCTGGAGTACTTGTAGTAGGATTTTGGGAAACTTCTGTAAGTACTACATATACAGGTTGGGTTGATCCACAGGGTCCTCTGTTCTGGTCCTGATTCGAGGTTGTTGATTCCAATTGGTAGGGTTCCAATGTTGTTGAGTCACCATTGGAGGAACTGTTTGAGGCCACTGATGTTGTGGTTGAACCATTATTTGAGGCATTGTTGTTTGCGGCCACCCACTGTGGATTAGGTGCATTGTACTGTGGCATTGTTTGCATCTGGGAATAGGGGTAGGGAACTATCCTTGGGACTGCATCTGGGGGGCATGTAATTCCTGGCATGGGAGGAGGTAAGACTCCTCTTCATGGAGTCATTGATAGCCTTGCTTCAACTTCGTCATACAATCTTGCACCTTCCATTGCAGCTTGCAGATTGACTGGTCTTCTCAATTCCACGAACTTGCGAACTTCTAGTTGTAGGCCTCTGAGGAACACTCCTTTCTGGATGCCTTCATCCAAATGATGGTTAGTCCATCTCTTCAGGTTTCCATTTGCGAGACATAAACTTCCACTCTTTCTCCAGAGGATTGACTTAGGTTCATGAACTCCTCTCGCATCCGTTCTTTAAAAACTTCATGCCTGAATTTAGTGAGGAAGGCCAACTTCAGGTTATCCCATGTGCCAAAAGTTCCTGCTTCTTGTCTCTCATACCATTGAAACGCCGCGCCCTTGAAAGTGGCGAGAAATATCACTAACCAATGCTCAGGGGTTCTGGCATTGTTAGCCACACATGCTACCATAAACTCTGCTACATGAAGATCGGGGTCTTCATTGTACTCTCCCTTAAAAATTGGCAATGGGATTACATTTGCTGGCCTATCATCAATATTTTCAAGACAAATCTGACTAGGTGCCATGGGAACTTTTGTAAAGAGTGCTTTTAGGGCGTCAAAGGAGGCTTCTGCTGTAAGCTCATTCTCAGCCTTGATTCTTGCCTTCTCTCTTCTCACATACCTTTGGACTCGTTCTAGTGCTTACCTCTTGATTGCGTCATTCATAAGAGGTTGGATCTAACCACTTGGTTTGTACTCAACAAAACAGAATTAGAGGGTGTTTCAGCCTCTGGAGGATTCTCTGGCCAACATCTCTTCTACTTCCTTCTTCCTTCTTTTCAACATCTCAGAATTCAGCTTTCAAACCACTACAGAGGGGGAGATATTCCATTCTAAAAGTATCAAAACTCATTCTTCTTAGGATCATTGTTGTGCTATCATTATAATAATGCCAACTTCTGATGGTTTCAATAGTGTATGTTGTAAAGAACACTCTATCTAACAACTTCCAGTGGGTTGCTAATTGGACAATTTGTCAGAACACCAAGCATCCCACGTATCGTGCTGTTGAGTATCCACAAACAAATTCCATCTCTTTTCTTTGTTGTTTTTGTGAACCTCCACAGACCACGACTCCTAAAGCTTCTTCACAATCTCCCACTTGATGATGTCTAGAAACTTCTCAATGAATGCCAAATCTTCCATGGATGGTCATTCCCTTTGTTTCTGCTCTTCAGTTTGTTCCCAAACAAATTGCCACCAAGATGCACGTCTCTGTTGCTTCAACGGGAAGATGAAATAGTCCACCACATAGGGCTTGCATCATGATGGTAATATGTTTCTGCCATTGTGGGATGAACTTCTTGTAGAAAGTGGCTTTGAAAATAAGAATCTCTAACTCTTTAGTGGAAGAAGGAATTTTGCAAGCATCCATTGAATTTTTCTCTTCTTGGCAATGCCATTTCCTTCATTTTCAACCTCTTCTAATGCTTGTTGATGGCAAGCTTCCCCGGTTGTGCACAAAAAACATGGAGCCCCAAGAGGAATACCAAGGAAAAGGGTTTTCTACTGCCATAAAATCTATATTGTATCATCAACAAGCTTTTATTTCATTCTTTTGAGAGCCACAACAAGGAAAAGAACAAATCTTCACGCAACATCATAGTAGTATCTCCCACGGATTTAATAGAATCAACCATAATCTTTAATATCTTCACAGAATCCATCAATAGAACAAGTTACACAAAAGAATACACCATTTTTGAATGAAAATAATCACATAGTATTCATCTTCAATGTCTTCATAGTTCTCTCTTTATCTCTCATAGTAGATACATTGTTTTTAGGCATAGAACTGAGTTTCTCTCACTTCTCTCTCTCACATTCTCTTGCTCTCTCAATAATATATCATAGCCTCACTACAATACTCAAGAATGGCACTAAATTCTCCTCTCTTGGTCATGGATACACCTCCCAAAAGGTATGTCTGATGCAAAGAGGCACCAGATACATCATAGTGTCTTGTGAGATCTGGCTTATATCACTGTTCTTCTGTAACCTTCTGTGAATCTTCATCAGCTACTTCTTCACTTCAATTAGCTTGAATAGAGATTCCATTCATCCTTTTCTAAGACAAGAACACTTCCCAAAACATCCATACATCCAACATAACACTCAACATAAATGAACAGAACAGACCATAGAGCAACAGAAATACAGAACAATAGAACCATAGAACCTTACAGAAGATCAATAGAGACCATAAAAACCAAACCAAAACCAATTCAATCTTTCATAAAAATTTTAACACAACCTCAACCATCTCTCAAAACATTCATTCAACCATCTCAACTACCAAAACAAAAACAAAATAGAAGAAAATCAGACCTTACAAAACCAAACATAAAAAATTACAGAGCCCTACAGAACAACATATCCTCATAAAAAACCATCATAAACCCTTCAAGCATACTCAAACCATTCCAAACACCTCAAAACATCTTCAAATTCAAACAATCCATCACCAAAAACAACCATTCAGAAACAAAAACAACAAAAAATCAACCCAAAAAACATATAATTTCAGCACTCAACAGATGCATATGGAAAAGTCTTGGATGCATATGGGGCAATCTAGGATGGGGGAATCTGGGGTGGGGTTGCTGATGAGGGGATACACATTAGCTACACGAGTACCAGCATTCTAGGCATCAGCTTGTTGGATTGGGGGGCTGGTCACTTGAAGCTGAAGTAAGAGGATTAGACACATCATTCCATCTAAAGTTATAGTTCACACAATATTTGGCAGGTTTATCTTGGAAAAGCCTACATAAAATATATAGTCTCTCCATTCTACTATGCTGACAATTTTGGAGCTTGAGTTTTGTACAACCAACATAGTTACAGGGCTTCCATGCAAGCAAGGGATGGGGTACCCATGTAGGTGACAAGGCTTAAGATATAGGTAGGAAAATAGGTTACTGTGACCCAAATGTAAGGGGGTTAAAAAGTGAGGCTAGAGCCACAAAGGTATCAATATTTATGGGAGAGTTGAGAAGGATTTCATGCAAAAGACCTCTGTCTTGAATCTTAGAGCTACCAAAAATTTCTATGAAAATGAGAGAAAGATCACCCTCAATTGGTAAATGATAAGCATAAGAAATTGCTGGGGGACACGGGTAGAGAGACCAAGTCTCACACTATATAGCAATCTAAGATTAGCATATGTAGTGCTAATGAAAAATGATAGGTATCATCTTGTAAAAGAATGCCATTGATATATGAAATATTTTAAAGCTCGTCTTCATAAACAAAATGGAAAAAAAAAAGGTTAAGAATGTTGAGATGTCAAGCTCAACATGAGCCAATACTCATGTACCTAGATGTCCATTTTTATATTCATATCATTGATGTGGTTGGTACCTGCATCGGTATACCATTCCAATGATACTTTACGAAGACATCAGTTAGTCCATCTACTTGAGTTATGGGATATCTATCTAGTCGTCTTTCTACTTAGCATGTTCACACTATGGGCCACTTGTATATTATGTATGTTGTACTCTCTCTTATTTTTTATAGACTCATATAGTGAAGAATGTTGAGAAATAACAAATGATGTATGCTCTAGGAAAAGATGTCCTGAATCCCATATGCATAGTGAGGAGAATGGAACAACTCAACTTCTATAAAGCATTGTACTTGACTTTGGAATGAATACAATATCATGATGCTTTGTACTTTCACTTAGTGTCTTGTCAGTGTCAATTCATTACACAAGATTGTCTTTATGAGTCCAAGCTAATCTATCTTGGAACCTACTTTACTTGTGCAAAAGTTGGTCTATCTTTGCCTGTGTCAACATGAGTCTTCTCTTCGTCTTTCATCCTCCATAGCTCCTACCATGCTCTAGATTCATGTTTTTTAACATGGTATCAGAGCTCAGCTGAGCATGACATAGCTCCGTACACTGCTCTCCTAGTCCCTCCTCACCTCTGGTCATCTTTGTTCAACCCATGACTCCAGTTCCAGCTTCACCTTTAGCTTGACTTTGTGGTTGCCATAGTCAACTGCACCCACCTCTGGTTGAGCTCTTGGATCTTCTCAACCAGAGCCTATCTCAACCTGCTCTCTTCAAGAGATTTGTTCCCCAGCTTCAAGTGCTCCTTGTCATGCCAAACATCAACATTGTGCGCCCCAACACCCGACATTGTAGAGATTGCAACTGGTTGCCAGAAACATGACAACAGATTGTCGTACAATCGACGAATCTCCTCGTGCGCACTGCTCGATGCCCTGTAACCATAGGGCTTTGGAAGCTTGGATTATAAGCTTCCTCCTCATTAAATGATTGTCTACGAGCTGCCCCAAGTGGAAAACCAATCACCTGTCAGATTAACCCTAATTCCACCATAGCCACTTCAATTACAAGCTCATTCTCATCTCACTCCCTCACTATTTGTAGTACACCAATGCTATTGCCACTCTAATCGCACTAAATTTGAAAGTTTCAACAAGAATCGAGATACTTTGAAGATTCTTTTTAAGTCTTGAAGACCTCAAGTAGTAGCATCAACACAAAGGCTTCTTTCTTTGCCTCATTCTTCCTCCATTTGGCAAGGCAAATACTGTCACTCTGATCTGAGTGTTTACTCAGCGATTTTACCAGCAAGGAGGGGACTCAAGTTGAAGGAAAAGACAAGCATCAAATAATCACAATCAAGAAGGAAGAATAGTCAAGCTTAAAGACCAGACATAGTATCTCTTGATAAAGTGTGTATTCACATTACCTTGCAGTTGTGTCTCTTGACACATCGAAATACAACTCTTTTGCTGAATAATTAAAGCTTATCAACATGGCAGAAATTGAGCAAATATCAAAGTTTAATGGAGAAGGTTTCCATGCATGGAAGGAAAAGACCATGTACCACCTCATGAGGAAAGACCTCTGGGATCTCTTTGAAAATAATGAAGGTGATCTAGATGACATGGAAGAAGATTCAGAAAGTAGGATCCTTGCAATAACTTCATCAAAAACCAAAGAATGGAAGAAGATGAATAACAAGGCACTAGGCATCATTGCTTGGGGACTAAGTGATGATGTGCTACATTATATCTCTGGCATTAGAGATGCTAGAACCACTTGGGAGGAACTTGACAGGATGTTTGGTACCCAAGCAAAGAATTCAAAGGTAAAATTACTCATGTAGTTCTGTGGCAAAGATGATTTTTGCGATCAGGGCAAGAGATGCCACACGTGCGGAGAGATAGGGCACAACCGCAGGAGATGTCCCTACTGTCAATGCTTCCATTGCAATGAGCTAGGATATGTCCAAGTAGACTACCTTGACCTAAATCTAGAAGATATTGAGCCTCCAAGGAAATGAAGCTACACAAGTACAATCTTAGGACATATAGAGAAATCAAATGAAGACGAAAACCTAGAACCCAATACACCTAATTAGGATGACTAGAAATCTTAGAAATGTTATCGACATGTAATACAAATTATATTGGGAATAAACCTTACTCTTGTAACTATAGTTTACCCGAGTAATATGAGTTGCATTTATTTGGGGCCTAGAAATTGCAAATGATTAGAGATACTCTAGCAAGGAACGACAGTTATAAGTTGCAATGAATTTTCCTTAAGTGTTCTTCTCGACTAATATAGATTGGGTCTTGCCAGAATGTCAAAGTTTGGGAGTATTCTTTAATATTACAAGCAAAGTCGATTGACCATGGACCTCAATCCAGATCTAAAAAGAGGACAATTCGAAAACAAAGTTTCTGCGATAAAGAACCACTTCAGTCTGTTGAAAGGATCCTAGGAAAATTTGGTTTAAAGAAGAAAGTCTTGTCAAGGATGACTAAGAATCTTTTGACTCTAAGTGATAAAGCTTCGCACTATTTCTTTTGCAAGGAGCTAGGTCATTTCAAAAGGAAATGTCCAAATCACCCTAAACACCCATGCTCCAAGTATGAAAACATTGGACATATCCACGTCAATTGTCCCAACAGGACTCAAAAGGAAACTTGAGCTTACAAGAAATGAAGTTGTACAAGCTTCAGTGATCTAGAACCTACCACGAAATTATCCAATACTTAGGAACAACCTAGAAGATATCCATGAGATGTAACTATAATAAACTCTTCTCTTGTAATCCAGACTTGGATAAATCAAATACAATAAGTTGTTATTCTAAAAGATCGCATGCTTATGAGAGTGGTTAGAGTGTTGCAACGAATGCATGATGGGTCTTACTCCACAAGTTCCAGAATGAAACCCCTAGTTTCTCTCGAGATGAGGACATCTTGATTTCTCTAAGGGGAGGAGGATGTAATATTTCCACACAATTAAAAGTTAGTTGGTTAGTTTTAAAGCTAGTTAGTCAATTAATAAGTTAGTAATATTACTAACTAAAGACTAACTAAAGTAAAAACTAACTATCGTTAATAATTGATGATTTTTATTTAGTTAAAAATATATTTAAAAAAATCGAGAGTCGTAATCTGACATTTTTCTCAAATTGACAAGGACCGTAGCCACCCTTCATGGAAATTACAACGTGAACGAGAGTTATGAGCCATATTAATCACTAGTGTTAATGTGTATAGTATGGATGGTCTAAAAATATTAGATTTTGGGAAAAAACAGCATATTTTAGATATTATCCTAAAAGGATATGGAGATTTCTAGATCTAGATGTCACATATATTTTTTTAAAAAGGCAAGTGATCTTTTAGCTAGTTTTGGAGATTTTATAAAAAGAAAAAAAAAAGAGAGAGTGACAAAATTGTGCGCACCGCGATTGCAATTTGTAGGCAGTAGATAACACTTCAAATAGGGAGAAAAAGAAGTGATCTAAAAGATTTCTATCAAGTGTCTTGGGTTTTTACCCCCCTTTCGAAGCCAATGGAACCATAAAATTTATGATTTGAGCATTAGATCATTGATTTTTCCAAGATCCCCTCTACAAAGAGCTCTTTTTCTTAGCCACAACCCTTCTTCTCTAATTCATTTTAAATATGAGGCATGGGGAGGCACAAGGAAGCACAAGGAGACCCCGGGAGGTTGCAAGAGAGAGGTAGAAGGATACCCCTCCAAGAGAGAGAGAGAGAAAGAGAGAGAGAGAGAGAGAGAGAGAGAGAGAGAGAGAGAGAGAGAGAGAGAGAGAGAGAGAGAGAGAGAGAGAGAGAGAGAGAGAGAGAGGCGTTACTTTGAGAGGCTGCAAGGGAGAGAGTTAGCTCAATTCCCCCTATCTCTCGGTCTTCAACTGAGCCACCTTATTTTATGTTCTTCCATCTCAAAATCCATTCCTCCTTATCTCTCAAATCTATTTGTGGATGATGGCCCCCAAGCAAAGAATGTCGCATGCAGATGGCAATCCTACAACCAACAATGAAGCTTTGGGCGAAGGCATCACTGCTAATCCAACTGTGGTACCGGTCGTAAGTAATGTATTTCCAAATTGATAGATGCTTGCTTTAATTCTCGTATGAGATACATTAGGCCCCATACTATGATACACAAGTATAGGTCATCGAAAAGGATAAATTTTATCTCACATATTTGAAAGATGGAGCTTGCAAACTGCATGTATCAAGGGAAGTAAATTGCACCTAGTTGCATACGGCTTATTCGTTGATAGAGAAATTACAAGGAAGAATCGATTAGGGGTTATGAATGGCATAATTGTAAAAAAAAGAATGACATTAAAAATTGTGTATACAAGTGTTAAGTAAATTTTGCATAGAATCGCTCTTTGATCCCAAGGGGGAGAGCAAATATGCGATGGAATTGTTATCGCATCTATTATTATATTATTTGAAAAAAATACAATTGGTTTTTGTTGGCTGATCAAACAACTTCCTAAATGCTTGTACATTCAACTGATTGTTGGATTGTGGTTTGGATGATTACTCCAAGTGCTTGTGATTGATGGTAAATTCATGGCGAGGGTTTGTGATGACAAACCGGTATCCACTCCCCCTCATCCTCTCAGCCCACACCAGCAATGATGATGGCGAGAGAGAAAGAGGAGAGAGAAACACTAAAATCTGAACTTTCCAATATAGAATGCATCATTTCTCTTGTTGTTTTCGATGACATGGAGCAAAGAAATCAGGGATCTTAGAGTAGGAGGAGAATGCATGATTCAAAGAGGCACAAAATATCATTCTTTAATTTAAAAATGGGGGGCTAAAAAAATAGGACACCCCCCATTCATGATACTTCTTGAAGATTATGCTTTTTTAAAGCCTCATTAACATTGTAACTTGCCAAATAATAGGTTTAACCCCATCACATTCACACTATTTGGAAGTAGTTTTGAGCGAAACGAAGGAGCAAACGACCTCGGATTCGCGATCCGTCTAGACAAATAGCTTTCTAGCATTGAAAACTATTACCTTGTCCTCTATTACTTGCTTTTCAACTTTTGGATCATGTAACTGCTTTATATGCCAAACCTTGCAGCCATTAAATGGGGGCCAAACAACAAACTCTGATCAATGAATGAACACTTGTGTTGGATTCTTACGTTGAAATGCAACTAGGAAAACTCTAGCTCGATTTGTGATTGATATATTTTTTGCCAAAAATGCTACTTTTACATATCTCGGACCACTATTGTGCTTTTAATTCCACCTTTAAATCGTCTCTTATTGGTGACCATAGGATAGGGTGACTCAGCCTATTGAACCTAGAATTGATTTGCACACATACATAAACCACAAAGAGCATTGAGATGCTACAAATAAAATACAAAACACATCACAAAATAGCTAGCTGCAAATTAACTAATCCAATATAGACTGGCTAAAAGAACTATCAAAGAAGTCATCCTAAGTGGTGGTTTGTGACCCACCTACCTTACCTAAGATAATTGGACCAGGTACTTCTACTAGGCAATACTCATTTAGGCTATCTCATTATATTTATTTTCTTTTGGCACAATCTCTATTCTTCATTATTTTGTACTCATATGTGTAAAAAGGAGGGAGCTCAATATATTGTGACCCAAAGAGAATAGGGCATCGGTCTCAAGTCTAGTCTTGGTATCCAAGAACCTACCAAGTTCTTGAGGGGAAATATGATTTTTCTTTTTTCTCCTATTACTTTTATTTTTTCTCCAACCATTCTCATATTCTTTTTGACAAAAAGCCATCCCCAAGAAGACAAGGCATTGGGACTCATCCCTAGGAACCTACCAAGCCTTTGCAAGGCGATGAATATTAGCTCTTTGAAATATTTATTTCCTTTTATTTTCTTATTTCAAGGGTTAGAACCCCTTTTTACACATCTCCGTATTATATATATTACAGATATATTCATCATCTTCCTCTTTTATTTATTAGGCTTCTCTAACTGCCTCACAACTAACAAGCATTTCTAGAATTAGCTTCCTAGTAGGCTAGAAGGATAGGGTCACTAGGATTGCCCTCTGAAATAACTCTTTACATTCCCAAAAATGTATTTGTAAGAGGTGGATAACTACTCAAACCTCCCCAGTCATACCTTATCTAATCTTGGGACTTCATGTCTTGACTCTTAGTCCCTAGCAAAAGAAAGAAAATTTTTCCAAAATATACATAACATATTCTACTTAAGGAAAAATAACTTGAAAATGAAAGATATCACATGGACTAGTCGCAAAAAACATCCATGTAGCGATTGGCTCCCACCACATGGGCTCCTTCAAACCTGTCTAGTGCAGCGCTAAAGTAAAGAACCGTTAAATGCACCCACATCAAATAAACACATGACCCTCTTAGCCTAAGAAAATCAATCATAAAGCATACCTTTCAGTGACCTACTACTAAAAGCAAACCCTTGGTCCCCACATAAACTCTATTGAAGTACAAAACTAGACCAAGGGCATCGATGGACTACTAAGTCCTACACTAAATGCACGATGCATCAAAGAATAGAAAGATGATCAATCACTACCAGGCTCATAACCCATACTAGCAATCGGTGAACAAAACAAGACATGTCAGCCAAGCAGTCCCCATAGTAGCCTTGGGCTGATATTAGTAGGCAATTGTAAAAGCCCCTCATGAACACGGTTGAGAAAGGCATCTTCAACAAAGGCATAATTAGCCAGGGAGTCTACAAAGTGATTCCACAAAGATGGGGAATCAACTAGCAAGTCATTGCCTCAAAGATCTCAAGGATGTCCAAGGTTGCACGATGGTACATCCTTAGAATGGGATTTCTTACACCATAAGTCCCATTCAATTTGTTGATCACTAACTATGAGTTTCCTTTCACTAATAACTGGTGAATACCACCACATCTGGCTAAATTTAGTCCCACAAGCAAAGCCTTGTATTTTGCCATGTTATTCATAAAAGCGGTGCCTACATACACTCTCATTTTCAAAACCACTCGACAATGAGGTTCTTTAATGACAACCCCAACACTTGCATGCTTACTAGGTCCTCGAGAAGCTCCATCAAAATATAATGTATAAACCAAGGCTTCATTGATGTAACATTCCATGAAAATTAACCTATTTGTACTTATGATAATCAAAGTCTAATTGAGAGAGGGGATGTAAGATAGGTAAAATTCCTCCTTCCTCACCAAACTCAATGGAGACGTAAGTAAGAACCCAATGATAATGATAGAAACAGACTCAAATTTCCCACATGAAAGATCTATCTTGCTACTCAGTAACATTATAACCCTTTCTCCACTAGATCACTTTGCCTTGGTGGTAATATTGCTCTGAATATGGATGCTCAAGATAAGGAATGACTTTTCCCATCCAATAGTCTTGGTACCCTCTACAAGTTTAAGTTGAATCCTGAATAACCTACAAAGGCACCAAGTCCCGACATTAGTCCCTATACATAATAGGGTATTTGTTGAAATTTACTTTAGTTTTGAACTCTACCCCTCGCAAATCCGCTAAAAGAGCTGTAGAGCCAGTCTTTCCTATCCAAACAATCTTATAAGGGCCATCTCTTTTAAGTTCTAACTTGCCAAGGAATAGATCATGACGGGCATCGTAATATAGGACCAATTAACCCTTGGCAAATTCATATTTCCTAGCACAAAGATCATGAAGCACCTTCATCCACTTCTTCCCTACTTCTTGATGTAACAAGATTTGTAATCTAATCTCATGGAGATATGCAAGGGAAGTGAGCCTTTCTTGAAATGATTCCTCTTCACCTAAAGAATGATTTAGAGTAAACCTTACTGTAGATAGCTCAATCTCCAAATGTAAAATACACTCTTTTCCATATATTAATTTGAAAAGAGTGTGGCTTCTAGCTCTTTAAAATGTCATATTATCAACCCGAATAGCCACATAAAACTTTTTATCCCAATCATGCTTACCTTCAAATACCATCTTAGATAAAATCTCCACAAGCTACTTATGGGTACTCTTTACTTGCCCATTTGCTTGGGAATTGTAAGGTGTATTCTTATTGTCTTTAATCTTTAGAGCTCCCATCAAAGCCTCAACCAATTTATTCAGAAAATGTATCCCACAACTAGATACCTCTTTACGTGGACCAAAGCGGCAAACAATTTGCTCCAAAATGAAAGTAGCCATCTCCTTGGCATTATCCTTCATCATAGCACAGACTTTTAGACACTTTGGAAAATAGTGTGTGTCACCAAAATGATATAATGATTTTGCATAGTAGACGAAGGATGCACAAGTCTAACAAAATCAATGCCCCACCTCTCAAAGGGCAAGGCAACCATAATGGGATTTAATGGCCTCATATGATTTTTCTAGCATTGTGTCTATAATAGATATCACAATAGTTAACATATGCAAAAGCATCTTGAAAAACCATCAACCACCAATAACTAGCATGTAACGATTTTTGGATGGTAAGCCGTCCAAAAGAATGACCCCCACATATTGAATCATGGCATTCCTCTAAAATGAATGGTACCTCATTAGGCACCACGCAATGGCAATACACTTCATTCACTCCCCTTTTGTACAAGACACTTGTGTAACTTATAGCACTGACACAAGAACAGAGCAAGCAATCCTTTGACAAACAAGTTCAAACAAATTCCTTAACTTGTCTTCACGTTAATCTTTGTCTCCTGCCCATACATGAGAAATTATGTATCCCTTTTGTCTAACATAAGTACCCGGTCCAAAGTGCTTATTGCTTAATTTTTCTCTTTTTGGATTTAGAAAGAGTCTTCGTCGAGTTACCTATGGATAGATAATGTGTAATAAATGCATACAATGATGGGATAGAGGCTACATCAATCTTGCATAATGTAATACTTCCACGCAATAAAAGTTAGTTGGTTAGTTCGAGAGTAGTCAATTAATAAGTTAGTAAGGTTACTAACTAAAGTAAAAAATAATTAACGTTAATAACTATTAAAAAAATTGAGAATTGTAACCCGATATTTTTTCCTGATTGACAAGGATTGTAACCACCCATCATGGAAATTACCATGTGAACGAGAGTTACGAGCCATATTAGTCACTAGTGTTAATGTGTATAGTATGGATGGTCCAAAAAATTAGATTTTTGGGCAAGACTAGCATATTTTTTATATTTTTGATATTATTTATTGTAAATATCCTAAAAAGCTATGAAAATTTCTAAAACAAGTTGTCATGTAAAAAAAGCAAGTGGTTTTTTCAACTAGTTTTGGAGATTTAATACAAAAAAAGAAGGATTGATGAAATCACACACGTCACAATCGCAATTTACAAGCAGCAAACAACACTTCAAACACAAAGAAGAATAAGGAGTGATCTAGAAGATTTTCAATCAAGTATCTTGGGGTTTTACCCCCCTTTCGAAGCTAATAGAACTATCAGATTTGTGATTTGAGCATCAGACTGCATCTTAAAAGTTTCAGATTGTTGATTTTGCCAAGATCCCCTCCATAAAGAGCTCTTATTCTCAGTCACAACTCTTATTCTCTAATTAGCTATAAATATGAGGCATGGGGAGCAATTTAGAGAGGCACAAGGAGACCCCAAGAGACTGCGAGAGAGAGGTAGGAAGAGGGAGGTAGAAGGATACCCCTCCGAGAGGCTACAAGAATGAGCTTGAGAGAGAGAGAGAGAGAGAGAGAGAGAGAGAGAGAGAGAGAGAGAGAGGTCAAGATTGTGGGAGAGAAGGAAGGAGTCTCGCTTGAAGCTTTCTTGCTTGCACAATGGGGGAAGACACACAAGGGTGGAGGCTGAAAACAGTTTTCCTCTTCTTAGTTGTGTAAGCCAAAAGAACTCAAGTACAAAGAAAATAGAAGAACCCTCTATATGGGTCTCAAAACCAAACTCAACTAACTAAGGTGGCATACTAACTGAGCCACGAACTAGAGTAGATAAGGATAGCTATCATGTAGCTATTATTCATGGGCGGTGTACCAACCGCGTCTGCAACTGACAAGTCGGTGACATAAATACACAACGGTCACCCTGGCGTATCACGAGTGGAGCTCGATATCTCAACACTCCCCCTCGAGCTCAATCCCAATTCCTGCACACCAAGCAAGTCTCTGAACTTGCGCAGCTTCTCTGCGCCCAATGCCTTCGTGAATATGTCAGCTACCTGATCCTCTGTGCTGACATAAACTAGATCAATAAGACCTAGTAAAACCCTCTCTCGCACATAGTGATAATGCACCTCAATGTGCTTTGTTCTAGCATGATAGACTGGGTTATTTGCCAAGTGTATACTACTCATGTTGTCACAATAAATAACAACTGGTCCATCTGTAGACTGATGCATATCATAAAGTAGCTTATGCAACCAAGCTACCTCACATGCAGCCATTGCTGCACCCCTGTACTCAGCCTCTGTGCTCGATAAGGCAACTGTAGGCTGTTTCTTGCTGCTCCAAGTGACTGCAGCACTCCCAAAATAGAACACATATCCACTGGTAGATCGTCTATCAGAAATACTACCAGCCCAATCAGCATCAGTGTATCCATGCAACTGTATCTGAACCCCAGTCTCATAAAATAGTCCATATTGCAATGTGGACTTCACATACCTGAGTATGCGTCTAGCCGCATCTAAATGTGGTTTCCTTGGAGCCTGCATAAACTGACTTACCAATCCAACAGCATAGCTCAAATCTGGCCTGGTAATAGTCATATAAATCAAACTTCCTACTATGCGTCTATACATAGTAGGGTCTTCTAGAAGCTCACCTGCATCTGTGCTCAGCTTCACATTCTGCTCCAAAGGAACTGAAATAGGCTTACAGCCTGTCATCCCATATTTGGATAGCATGTCCAATCCATATTGCCTCTGCAAGAGCTGTATCCCACTTGGTGATCTAATCACCTCAATGCCCAAGAAATAACGCAGCTCTCCCAAATCCTTCATCTCAAACTTCTGCTTCAATAGCATTTTCACATGAAGGATATCTTCATCACTGTCACCTGTCATAATCAAATCATCAACATAAATGACAAGTAGCATAATACCTTTCTCTGTTTTTCTCACATAAAGTGAGAAATCTGCCTTGGAAATCTGAAAGCCAATAGTGACAAGATACTGTCCTATCTTGTCAGACCATGCTCTAGGTGCTTGCTTCAAGCCATACAAGGCTTTCTTCAACCTGCAAACAAACTCAAGATGAACAGCATGCACATAACCTGGTGGCTGCTCCATATAGACCTCTTCTTGCAAATCACCATGCAAGAAGGCATTCTTTACATCCATCTGATGTAAAGACCATCCCTTTGATGCAGCCATAGCAATGACCGCTCTCACGGTTGCCATCCTTGCAACCGGACTGAATGTTTCTTCATAGTCAATACCATATGTTTGTGCATACCCCTTGACTACTAATCTTGCCTTGTATCTGTTCACAGAACCATCTGCATTGTGCTTCACCTTATAAACCCACTTACAGCCAATTGCATTTTTACCTTTAGGCAAAGGTACCAATTCCCATGTAGCATTAGCTTCCAAGGTATCCATTTCTTCATCCATGGCTTTCTCCCATTTTTCTTTTCCCATGGCTTCCTCAAAAGAAGTGGGTTCTGGTTCCTGTATCACTTTGACCATATATGCATAGTGAATGGCTGTAAATCCATCATATTTCAGCCTATCCACAGGATACCTAGCTCTCGTAGACCTGCGCAAAGTAGGTTCACTCCCAGGTGCTCTCAAAACATCCCTGGTCTTCCTTACTCCAGGTGTAACAATAGAAGGAATACCCAACTCATCATCAATGCTCTGTTCTGAGCCACTGGATTCACCATCCACATAAGAGTGACCTACATTCACATCAAACATGGGCTGATCAACCTTCTCTTTTCCTTTTCGTGATACATGCATACCACTATCTGCATTACTTTGAGAAGATTCTCCTGATCTCAATCTGCCTGTCCATGGCGAAGAATGTGAACCACTGCTAGAGGACGCTCCAGGTCCACTAATATTTTGTGACTGCTGCTGTGAATTCTGTGCAGCATTACCATTTTGTGCATCTACATCATCAATCACATTTACTGGTTTATACCAGCTACTCATCTCATCAAAAACAACATCTCTGCTCACTGTAAACTTACGAGTAGAAGGGTTATAGCATCTATACCCTTTTTGCTGCAGAGAGTAACCAATAAAGATGCACTTCTCAGCTTTTGGATCCAACTTGGATCTCAACTCATCTGGCACATGTACATAGGCAATGCAACCAAAAATTTTCAAATGAGAAATATCTGGTTTCCTACCAGTATACCTCTCCTCTGGAGTCATTCCATGTATTGCTGCAGTGGGAGTCCTGTTCATTATGTAGACTGCTGTAGCAATTGCTTCAGCCTAATAAAAATCTGGCAAGTCTTTTTCATTGAGCATGGCACGAGATACCTCTCCAATATGCCTGTTTTTTCTTTCTGCAATTCCATTTTGTTGTGGGGTATAACTGCATGAATATTGCTGCTTTATGCCATGCTCCTGCAAGAACTTTGCAAACTCATTTGAGAGGTACTCTCCCCCTCCATCTGACCTTAGGCATTTTATTTGCAGACCTGTTTCTTTTTCAGCCATAGCTTTAAGGGTTTTGAAATGCCCAAAAACTTCACTTTTCTTTTTCATAAAATACACCCAAACTTTTCTGCTATAGTCATCAATAAAAGTGACAAAATAATGACAGCCTCCAAGAGATGCAGCTTTAGTAGTCCACACATCAGAGTGGATTAATTCCAATGGCTTCTCACTCTCTTGAACATGTCTAGGAAATGGTTTCCTTGCCTGTTTTCCAAACTGACAGGCTTCACATACCTTATGCATTTCTGCAACCTTAAATTTTGGGAATCCTGCAACAATATTTTGGGCCTGCATTGATTTAAGTCGCTGTACATTAACATGACCAATGCGTTTATGCCAGATATCAATATCTGCAACTACACCGGTCCCATGTGCAAACATTGCTGCACTCAATTCAAACATGTCTGCATCCAATGTAAACATTCTGCCCTTCTTCTTTCCTTTTGCTATCAAGCGACCTTTATTTTTCATATCCTCAACAAAGCATCCATGAGGATTAAATCTGACCTGCAAGCCCTGCTCAACCATTTGACCGACAGAAACCAGATTCTTGGTGATATTCGGGACATGAAATACATCGGACAGGTATTTCTTTTTCCCATCCTGCATAGACAAGGGAATTTTTCCAATCTGCACAATAGGATGTGCAGTATCATCACCAGTCTCCGCAAATCCTGGTTTTTCCATTTTCCTTGCATCCTCCATCCATTCTGCATGACCTGTCATGTGGTTTGATGCACTTGAGTCAACATACCATACATCATTGCTTTCTTCTGCACTTGTTACAGAATTGTTCATGTGCTGCACCATGAACAAATGCTCATTTCTATCATCACCCTGTCTGCTAGAAGATGCATAATTTCCTTGTTGCAGTTTTCCATTCATGATGTCATTCTGTTTTTTATAGCAGTCTTTAGCCATATGACCCATTTTACCACAGTAGTAGCATTCAACATTACTGTTTGCATTTTGACCTCTTTGCCATCCACCACGACCTCTTTGGCTCCCCCTGCCTCTAGAGTTACCACGTCCTCCTCCATAGGACTGGTTTTCTTAAGTTTGCTGCATATTCTGATTTCTGCGACGGCCTCCAAATCGGCCTCCTCTACCTCTGCCTCTACCTCTTCCAGCATTTGAGTAGAAGACAACTTCTTTTGAAGTTTCTCCTGAAGAAGATGCAGCACCATTTCTCTGCTCCTCAGAAATTAGAAGAGCAATCAACTCCTCAAAATCAGGAAAGCTTTCACGGACGGAAATGGATGTTCGGAACTGTGCATAATCCTTTCCTAGACCATTCAAGGTCACGGAAACTAAATCATCATCTTCCACTGGCGACCCAATGGAAGCAAGTGCATCTGCAATCTTCTTCACCTTCATGTGGTAGTCGTTGATGCTCATACTTTCTCTTTGCACATTATGCAACTCTTGCTTGAGCTGCATTTTCCTGGCTTGCGTATTTGTGCTATACATTTTTGACAAAGTATCCCATGCCTCCTTTGGCGTACTTGCATCCTGAATATGCACAATCATAGAGTCTGAAATACTGATAGACAACCAATACATAACTTTCCTGGCTCTCTCATGCCATGTTTTGAATGCCTGCATTTGCTGTTGATTGGGAACATCAGGAAGAACTGGTTCTTCTTCATTTCCTGCAACAAATTCCCAATATCCTTTTCCCATAAGGAAATTTGTCATTCTAAACTTCCATGCTTGGAAGTTGTTCTTGTCAAGCTTTTCAGTGACAATCTGTGAAAGGGAATCAGATGCCATTACAGAAGACTGGAAAAAATTCTGTCACTGCAAAAACCACAGCTTCACCACACAGTCACTTCCTAGTGACGATTTTGCATCAACAGGCAGCAGGGATGATTCTGTAACTCCCAATGTCTCTACGCACAAGCATACAATGAAATTTTTACAGTAACTTTTCACCGACCTGTAGAACAGTGGCTGCCCTGCATAAAACTGGGCCTTTTCCTGAGTGCGTGCAGAAAACTTCCACCTCCAAAACAGGCCCCGAAATGGCCTCAAATCAAAAAAACAGGGTCGCCAAGGGCTAAAGCTCTATCCCGCAACATATACTGCCCTCTTGCTTCACCGCGAAGGGTGTCTCAACCTGAGACAATGCACTCCTGCACTTTCCGGCTGTGCTACCTGCAGAGATCTGCTCCCAAAACAGAAAATGAAAGCAACACTGCTCCTCTTACCAGAACACCGCGAGCTTGGCTTGCTTTCTTGAGCTCCTTACCACGAACAAAGCTCTGATACCAAGTCAAGATTGTGGGAGAGAAGGAAGGAGTCTCGCTTGAAGCTTTCTTGCTTGCACAATGGGGGAAGACACACAAGGGTGGAGGCTAAAAACAGTTTTCCTCTTCTTAGTTGTGTAAGCCAAAAGAACTCAAGTACAAAGAAAATAGAAGAACCCTCTATATGGGTCTCAAAACCAAACTCAACTAACTAAGGTGGCATACTAACTGAGCCACGAACTAGAGTAGATAAGGATAGCTATCATGTAGCTATTATTCATGGGCGGTGTACCAACCGCGTCTGCAATTGACAAGTCGGTGACATAAATACACAACGGTCACCCTGGCGTATCACGAGTGGAGCTCGATATCTCAACGAGAGAGAGAGAGAGAGAGAGAGAGAGAGAGAGAGAGAGAGAGAGAGAGAGAGAGAGAGAGAGAGAGAGAGAGAGAGAGAGAGAGAGAGAGAGAGAGAGAGAGAGAGGTTACCTTGAGAGGCTACGAGGAAGAGAGTTAGCTCAATTCCCCCTATCTCGGTCTTCGACTAAGCTATCTTCTCTTACGCTCTCCCATCTCAAATTTATTCCACCTTTCTTATCTCTCAAACACGCTTGCGGACGATGGCTCCAAATTGACAAGGTGGAAGAAGCATGTGAACCACTGCAAAACTGGCGGTCAAGGGATGGGTATTGCCAGAGATATGAGAGTGCCTGAGGTTGGTGGAGTTGTCACTACCAATGGAGCTTTGGGTGTGGTGAACGCAAGCGCGAGCAAAGATGAAATTCCCAATATCATTGTGCCAAACGAGGTTATTCATTACTATGTTATTATTTCACCACATAAAATAATTACATAAATATTAACTTCTATATTTTACACTTACACGAATTGACAGTTTCATCTATAAAGCATACTAGTACACACATAAATGATTAATCACTATGATTTGTAGTTAGAATAATTGAGACTCTAAATTGTAGAATCATGATGCAAATAGTTGCAAGAGGTCTTGCAATTTGCAAAACACCTCCTATAATTTCTTGGCATAAGCTTGAGCATTATCATCAGGCCCTTGATGTGTTACATTCAAAACACAGCCAATATTTACCACCTCTCTCAAGGGAGAACTCTATTTGGAAGGCCGCATAGAATAGATCTATCATGGTTATGGTTTATGCTTCCAAGCTATGATGCCACACCATAGCTCCCTTCCCTTCAAAGTCATATTAAAAAACATCATAAGATACCCTTCATCGTGAATCCAACAATTAACCATTAACTCTTGGAACTCACTAATATAGAGTTCTATATCCTCCTTTACTAACCCATTAAAACTAGGTAAGGAAAAACCAAGCATTAGCAAATCCATCATTCCTATAGATATCGCAATTGGCTACACCATCATGACGATCAAGTTTTCTCTAGGGGTTTGTATCAGAGGGGTTACACTCCTACTCAAAGTAGACTGACTTTTTGGGAAAAGAGGAATGCTAGAGCTTCCGCTTTTCCTTGAGGACTATCTGGGATATTAATTGGGCCAATAATACCTCTCACTCTTAGTGATATTAGATTGTTGTGCTTAGGAGAATACCTTCTAATGATCTCTTCTCTCTCTACAACAAACCGCCTTGACAACACAAAAATGTACACACAAAAATTAAGAAATCTCCCATGGCAATTTTCTTCATTGTATACACGAGCAAAATCGTTGATCCTTGCATAAACCCCCCTCCCACTAGCCAAAAGACTTAAGCCTTAAAAGTACCAAATTGGTGGGGATCAGTTATCCATGTGAACTCCTCCTTAGGCATATGTGCACACGTATACACGTGAACACGTGTATGTACATTTCATAAATAAAGATATAATTTACGCTTGTGAACTCACACTTGATGCACGGTTGTGCATTTACTTAAAAGCACTTGAACACGTGCAAAAATAATAGTTTTTGCAAACACGGGCTAGTTATTTTCAATAGAGTATGTGCATTATTTCTTATCATGAAAACTCCACCTTAGTCATTGACAAAACACGTAAGAAATTATGCATGCATGAAAAGGAAAAATGGAAAAAAAAAGAAAAATCATCTAGTTAGTCTAATTCCAACTAAAAGCCAAAGAGTAGTTAACTAAAAGAGAGAAAGAGTTCAATTGTAAGTAGGACTTTACAAGAGAATGGCACATGGTGAGAGAGAGATAAGCAATGATTAGAAAGAGTAAGTACTTTTCCTCGCATCTCTTGCCACATAAGTACTCATTCTCCTATTTTTTCAACTATTTAGAAATATCCCGTTACTTTTTAACCTCCACAAGACACCTCATTTCTCATATCCTAAATTTTCATGAAAAGTTCAAAAACAAGATTATTTTTTACTGATTGAAAATTCCTAAGTTGCCACATCAATACTCCTCCTCTAATTTAGCCAATTTTCATTAAAAACAATTTGGGATATTTTTAGCCACTTCCAACCTCATCAGGACACCTCATACCCTCTTTTTAAATTTCTCTTAAAATAAAAAAACGATTTTTTTTGAAAAATCTCAAACTATCACCTCACTAGAAAATATCTTACACATGGAATTTTCATGTTAAAAAGAATTTAGGAAATTTTAACAAGCTAACACCCAGTTAATCAACCCATCACCCATCATTTTCATGGTGCCACCATGTGACACCTCAGATGCCGGTTATACAGGCAACATCCCACACCCTCCCTCCTCCTCTCCTATAAATAAGACCCCTCCCCTCCATTGTAAGAGCATGAGTGTGGAGATAAACAGACTCTGCTGTGAAAAAGGGCGATAAAAAAAGTGATGACGATACCCTTACGCTGCCAAAATCTTCTCTTAATTTTCTTCTTTCTCTAAAATCCAAAAATATCCTCATCATGCCACCAAGAAGACGAGGTGTGGCATCACCCCCAAATGTGGCTACACCACCAACATCGTTACTTAATGCAGGGTTGAATAATCCTAGCCAAAACCAGGTTCTAAAATAAATTAAGAAAATGTTTTTTTATTTTACAAAAATGATAAAAGTCATTTTATTCTTAAAAGCATGAATTAGAAAAGCTCAATAAATTAATTTTTAATTTTAGTATTTTGGTGATCTTTTTCTTTATCAAATGATATTTCTTTTTAGAAAGAAATAATTAGTGATAATTATAGTTAAAGTTAAATTAGATCCTAGTGATTGGAAATAATTAGAAAACTAGTTGTATATATACATGGGATAATAAAGTCAAGTAAATAAATAAATAAATAAGAATATTTGTTTTTTTTTAAAATTAAAATGTTATGTTAACTATTATGCTCTAAGAAATTTCACATAAAATTTTAAGTCAAAAATCTTGTTAGCATCATATCTAGTTCAAAGCTTGCCAAAGTAATCTATTAGAAAACTAACATATATAGAATATTAGAATTCTTTCCATGATTGAGCTAACCATAAATTTTAGTATCATACTTATAAGAATGACATTAGTGAAATCCTTAGAGCTGGAAACGCATCTCTGATTTTTGAGGGCGGAGGCGCCTCTGGTTTTTGAGGGCGGACGCACCTCTGGTTTTGAAGGTGGAACTGAAAATATATAAATATGCTTTCATCCAATGTTTTGAAAGGACTGGTTTCACTGTTTTCGTGTCGTGAATTAATAGAGACATGAAACGAACCTTGTGCTAAAAGGGTAATTAATGAAGTTGTTTTTATGTATTCAACATCGTGGTAGTATACTCTGTTTAGATAACTAAAGAAAACACTGTTTAAAGGGAAGCAGGCGAGCGACCTTTCTCGACGAAAGGTGTTCAATGACTGGGTGAACCCAATGAGTTGAGTGCTTTCCTAAAAGGAAAAAATAGGATAAGAGCCGACACGATGACTTACCCTAGAGTCAAAGTTTTAGAATCCGAGCTGATCACTATCTTAGGGGAACGATGCAGCGGTTGTGCCAGAACGCATTAGAGTTCCACGAACTCGAGCTTGTTATTGAAAAAAAGCATTGCACTCCATGAATCAAGGGTAATGATCCCTTCTCCATTCGGATGAGAAGCCTCTTGAAGGACACCTCCGAACACGAGCTGGCCAAAAATAGGAGACTGTTAGGTCAGCAGGAAACACTCAAGTCGATCATCGTGGGATGAGGCAGGACGTTCCCCCACGAGGTGGACCTCGGGTTGCCTAGATTGATCAAAGTTCAAACATCCTAGTGGAGTGTGGATGGCGGCAATTAGGAAAGACCCCAAACGACCACCAAACATTATCGACTATATTTAGTGGTCGATACGTCACACTCTCTATCTAGCCCTTTCAACTATTTCTTGATGTCAAATCTTGGCTTAATGGTTTCTAAATTTGGGATATATTGGATCTAGCTCCACACTATTATTTCATTGTTGCAAGGACTATACCGTCAAATCAAGCCATGATCATCACAAAACTAAAACTAACAGGAGATGCTTGTCTCTGGTGGAAAGAATGGTGCAAGGACCAAGAAATGTTAGAAATCGGTATCACCAATAAGGTCTATTTTGCATAGATTTGGCTATCTTTCACACACACACACACACACTCTCTCTCACATGCTCTCACATGCTCTCTCTCAATAGTACATTGGAATAATGAAGAATAATAATCAATAATCCCTCTTTGGTTATGGTGGATACCCCTCCCAAGAGGTGTCTACTATGAAATGTCACCAGAGCCACTACAGTGTCTCTTCGTAGCTCAACATTGTCACTATCACTTCAATCTTTACTTAAGTCTTCAGCAACTACTTTTTTCACTTATTTTAGCTATTTTGAACTTGTATTAATCTCTTCCAAAGGTTAGAAAATTTCCCCAAGCTACACATCAATTTCACAAAAAACTTACAGAGGCATACAAAATAAAAACAGAACAGAAATAGAGGCTCTACAGACTATCAACAGAGGGTCTACAGAACCATACAGAAGGCTATCAGAAAACCTTTAGCTCAACTAAAACCATTCAAAACCATCATGAATCATTCAATAAGTTTCCAAACACTCTCAAACTCCATCAATCATTATTCCATCCTCTCATCTAGAAAGAAAACAAAACAAAATAGAAGCTCAACAAATTCAATCAAAACCAATTAGACACTATCAGGACATCAACAAGACATGTCAAAACATCATATCTCCACGGAAAACTATCATGAGCTTCTCATACCTATTCAACCTTATCCAAAACACTCTCAAACACTTCCAAATTAATCAACCAATATAAAAAATTAATAAAAAATTGACCATTCAGTTCTCAAAAACAACAAAAATCAGCCAAAAAATCAAGTCATTTCAACCCTCAATATATCCCCACACTTAATCAGGAAGTGTCCTTGCGACCTAGGAAGAGAGAATAAAATTTCAAAGTATAGCTCAACTTGATCTTCCACAACATCTTCAAGAAACACCATACAAGAAAAACCCTAACTCATAACTTGTATCTAATAAAGAATACAATGAAAGGAAAACACCTTGATCCATTAATTCAACTTAGAAACATAAAAGCATAATAAAAATTTAAAGAATATAAGAGGTTTGTTTTCACCGTAAGCATCCATCCATCATATAGAATCATGAACTACCATCAATTAACTTCTCAATCAGCTTCATCTTCATCTTCAACGTCATGCAAGAAGGATAAAACACTACCATAGAACATATACAAAACTCACATAGACACAAGACAATGTAGTTTGAATGGCACATGCTCCCAAAAATGAAGAGCAAAGAGACAGATTTTCATTAAAAGGATCAGTACAAGGCTATGTAGGACGAATATATATTTTTATTGAACTTCATACTCAACTTGAGATGTTCCAAACTCTTGTTCTCATCCACAAAATGTAGAGGCACATTCTAGAGAAACTGCAAATAACACATCCTTTCCAACATGATAATAAACTTGGTAGGAAAAGCTTGTGCAAAATAATATAGTACATCCATCTGAGAAATAGTCACATACTCATTAGGATTAATCATCAAGTTCGGAATACTCTTCTGAGTATTCAAGTGAGACTACTGATGCATAAAAGCAAGATACCAACAAAAATGAGACACCAAGTGTACTGAAGTATCCTCAAAAGAAGCACGTGCTCTAGCAAATTGAGGATAAGAAGTAGAACATTGTGTAGACATGTCCTAGGAACCAGGAATGACATGCCAATTAAATATTGGTCGTGTCAAAGAATCACTCAATGCCCAGTGCCATCGATGGAGGATATCACTGTTATACCCAGGAGCATCCATCATTGATTGTGGAGGAAGATTAATATAGTCAAATGGAGATAGCAAAGGGATAATAGGAGAACAATAAAGAGGTGGGTAAGATAAATCATAAAATGAAGATATTTGAAGGGATAATGATGATGGAAAAGAAGGGAAAGAAAGAAAAATTTCCCGAAGGAATTCTATTGGAAAAACAAAAGGAATAGGTGGAACAACAGGAATAAGTTTAACAGGAGTAGGAGAGGATATAGGATCAATAATAAATGGGCATGTAGTAAAAACTAAAATTCGAGGGGAAACTACAAGGGTAAAAGTTAAGAGAGGGATACTATTTGTATTAGATTTGAGGATAACAATATACAAGGGTAATCGATAAGAAATTAAGTAATATGATTGGATATCGTGAGGATCAAATGGATAGATGGAACATCAAAATCAAAAGCTGAAAAGAAATCCTAAGTGAATAAGGGATTGTTAGCAATATGGTTCAACACTTGGGATCTCAATGGTTGAATATTTGATTTGTCAAAGACACTTTGTCAAGCGGCGAGGATCTAGAATATCATTCTCCAAAGGAGGATGCCAAGCATAGCCTTTACACCACAATGTCTGCTTATGATAGTTCTTCAGGCCATCAATCAAAGTCATTTAAGCTAAATGGATATACACAACTGCCTAAAAAATCATATCTCCTACATACAGATTCATGTCCGCCTCATCAGGGATGTGCAGATCTCCTCAAAGAAACATAAAATATAATAATTGAGCCTCATGAGATATCAACTCATCAACAAATCTATCAAACACTGCTTTGAGTAAATGTGCACACCACATGTTCTGCCACCCATCCTCTAGAGGTTCTAAGTCCACATTACTCAAGGAAATGTACAATGCAAAGAGGTATTGTTGATACTGAATCCAGAAGGATGATGGAGGTGACACCAATTCAACATGGTGGATAAAATCTTCCTAAACACAATTCATATGTTGTTGAAGGTGCTTTACCTTAGCAGAAAATCCATCACATAGTTTAGCCTTATGTTGCAAATAATCTAACTTTTCCTTAGAAGACAAAAAAGACATCACCGGGGCAGGAGGAGGAACAGAATGAGTAGCAACTTTCTTATTAAGTTATTCAATAAACTTTTTTTGCAACTCTACAGTTTCTTGGGAATGATGCAACTGGCTCTTCCATATACCAAGCTTACGAGTTGATTCTATCATTTCCTCAAGAGCGGTATTTTTTTCCTTATTTAAGGACACATTCTCTTTCTCTAAAGTGGCAACCTTAGCTTCTAACTCCTTAATCATGGCCTTATGTGAATTCATTAAAGTTGTAGCTGCAGTCATTTTTGTGTATGGATATCACTCAAAGTAGTCCTTTTAGAAGCTAAATCCTCCAAAGCTTTGCTAAGCTGACTAGTCAAAGAATCCACCTTGTCTTGCAATGAGGTATACACTCCTATATAGATTGTATGAAGACAGGAAGTCATGGAAGTTTCCAAAGTAGACTGAACACCAAAAACTAGCTATGATAGCATAGATCCAGAAAGTATTGTTTGCAAGGAAGGAGGAATCTATGGATCTAGTTGTCCTTCCCGCTATGCTTTAAAGAGGTTTGTACAAGACGAGGGAAGGGAGCTACCAGACACCTCAGGTATCAAAATCTGTACCACAGGGATTGGAACAGATAGAGGATCAAAAGGACCCTGTGTATGATGCTTCTTTTCGAATGGTTCTGCCAAGGGGTACATCTGCTAAATCTGAATTAACTTCCATAGGAGGAGAAGGAACAGAAGGAGAAGACTGTTGTAGAAGTGGAACATGATTAGGCATAGGAATGCCACCTGGTGGATGAGGTGCCAACTAAATGATCTTCTATAGAAAAACCCCATAGGAAATAGTACTAAGTTGACATTTTGTGAGAAAAACCCGCATGCAAACAAGATCTTGTGGAGGTAGCACGCGAACATGGCACAGTAGGAGAGGAGGATCACATACACAAGGGGGAAAGTAGATGGGGGGAGGGTAAAAAAAAGAGGTGGGGGTAGGGGGAACCTTTTTTATTTTGAAGGTTGTGTGTGTGTGTGTGTGTGTGTGTGTGTTTGTAATGAGGGGGCTAAGGGAAAATGGGATTACTAAGGTGGGATGGGGAAATTTTTAATGGGAGGGGGTTTAGAGGAATGACTAACGGTGGGGGAGGGGAGGTGAATTGAATTAAGGGGAGGGGGGTTAATGGATTAAGGGTGGGGGGTTTAATGGAGGTTGGAGAAGGGTGGGGAGGGGTTAAGGAATGGATGGTGGGGGGGAGGGGAAACGTGTGGGCGCACAGTAGGGTTGGGAGGGGGGAAAGGGAGGGACTGTTTGGGGGGGGGGGGGGGGGTAGCTGCCTGGGGTGGGGGGGGGACATGTGGAGGGTGAGCGGCCTGGCAATGGTGGGTTGTCGACGCTACAAGTGTCATCAGTGGGCTCCGACGTGGCAATGTTAGCAATCTACTCAGTGACGAAGGCGACCTTTTTTGGCGGCAACTAGGTGCAAAGAGTGAGGACGGGAGGAGAAAGAGAGGAGGAGGGAGGAGGTGGGAAGAAGAAGAAAGGATGAGGTGGGGGTGGAGGGAAGGTAGAAGGAGGGAAGGAGAAGAAGAAGAGGGGAGGAGGTGGGGGAGGAGATGGAGGATGAAGGAGGGAGGGAGAAGAAGAAGAGGGGAGGAGGTGGGGGAGGAGATGGAGGATGAAGGAGGGAGGGAGAAGAAGAAGAGGGGAGGAGGTGGGGGAGGAGATGGAGGATGAGGGAGGAGAAGAAGGGAGGATGGAGGAAAAGAAGGGGAGGAGGAGAGAAAGTGAGGAAGAAGGAAGGAGGTGGGAAGAGAAGAAGGTGTGGGAGGAGGAGAAGGAGAAGATGCAAGAGGGAGAGAGAGAGAGAGAGAAGGGGGGGGGGGGGGAGGAGGGGGTGTCAGTTGGGGGAGAGGATTTGTTTATTTTTATTAAAAAATTAGTTGTGTTTTTTAGCACTAGGAGAAATTTTTGAAAAAATAAAGCGTACCCCCTTCTCGAGTATGAATGTAGGCGAGAGGTAAAAAACATTGTATAGATGGGAACAACCAAACGCGACTGAAGATCTGAACGCTTGAACATGATGTGGTGAAAGCCGCACATGTGTGTCAAAGAAAAAATTGATCATTGATGCAAATGAGGGGTGCAAATGCAAAATTAAACAAAAAAATTAATTTGGAGAGATTTGGGCATTAGATCAAGATGCAGTAAAAAGCAAAACTGGGTAAGATGGACGAGGGAAATTCTGGGCAACAAAAAGAGGGGTTCATGTGGAAAAATAGGAAAAATCAAGAAAAATTAATTTTGCAAAATTTTCAGTAAAAAAAAAGCAAAAAGAAGGAAAATCATCTGAAATGAAGAGACGGACATGTCTATCACGTCAAAATGCAATTTCGATGAGAATAGGACTCGTTCATACGGAAAAAATAGTAAAAAATCACTCAAAAATTTGAACAAAAATTAATTCCCAACAATCTGTAAGTCAGAATGCAGAGCAACAAAAAGGAAAAATGTTTGAGTGATGGGCATCGATAGGGCTATCCAATCAAAAGACAATTCTGGATGCAAGAAAGACACATTCATATGGAAAAAATAGAAAAAACATGCATGAGAACACACTAAAAATTTAATAACATAAAATCAATGGGTCAGAACATGATGAAAGAGAAAGAAAAATTGTGCACGGTAGCAAATCTAAAAAGGCTATCTAATCAGAGTCAAATTCTAGGGAGATTAGGTAGGTTCACATGAAAATATAGAAAAAAACACACACGAGAATACCAAAAAACACGCAATAATTAATGACGGACAAACCAGGCTTCGAAATGATGAGAAATTTTTAAAAAATGCAAAGGGGAAGGTGCAGGTTGGGGATGTCGCATTAGATCGCTATTCTGAAGTGAAAAAGGCACGTCACATGGAAACACATCAAATTTGTAGAAAATTCTTTAAAAAGTCATAGCTTATGAATCGTGGCTTAGAATAAGGGGCACTAAAAAGAAAAAGTGGCCCAAAGGGATGAACGTGGCTATAATATGAGATGTCAATTTCAGTAAACGTATGGTGTATTCGCATGGAAAAGTGGCAAAACAAAGGATAAAAACAAACAGACAAGAAACAACCCTAGGGACGGGGTGAAAAGAAGACCGATGGATGGGGAAGGGACCCCATCATGGTAGAATCACGACATGGTATATATGATATATTAAATAGGGATGTTTCCATGACGATATACCAAACACATGTGTAGGAACGCATCCCCACACTTAAAACCTTAATAGATTGGGTTGACGAATCAATAGGGCCCACACTTGACCACCACTCATATACATATGTCCCCACATTTAAAATATGATTGAACTCTTATAAAAAAAAGGGATAGGGTTAGAAAAACTTAGCCCGATTTGCAGATGGTCAAGGTGAACCATCGTTAACATGTGAAGGGTCATAATCGTCTTGGCAGGAGGTACTATGGCTCACCATATTACACTCGTCCAACATGACAAGGACCCTGCAGTAGCACCCATGAGGTAGCATTGTCGATAAAGATCTAGTTACAATATCGATGGTGAAGTATACATCACTCAATCTCGATAGACACTCATGTTGGAATGATAGATCAGTCACTTGTCCTAATGACTCATGTCACTCGATGGGAAGGATTGAAACCCATATCTCACATCCGGTTTAGAAATTGACAAGAGGGATGGTGCAGAGGGAGGATGCTAGTGTGCACAGTTTGATGGTGGATTAGTGTGTACTAACCCATCTGTTATAGGTGCAAGAAGGAAGGCCAGGGAACCTTATCATGCAATGCGCCAAACAAAGTAATGTGTATTGATGATGGAGGCCCATCCCTTATGTGCATAGGGAAACAAGAACATACATGTCTCCAATTGTTGAAACGTCCCTCAATTCTCACCTCTCTCAATTGATGAGAAAGAAATCAATCTCACTTAGTCCCCCCTTTATCTCATGCTTTGTTGATAAATACAAGAGGGAAATCCGTTTCTAAATCCCATTGATGTAATCCTCACTGTCACTTGTGGGAAGGTTGCATGCCTTATGTGCAAATGATGGTGGAGTAGTACATCCCACCCTATGCCAGCATACAGTGCAAGAAGGAAGGCCAAGGAGCCTTATAGTGCCATGTATATATGAACAAATTGTGCTTTGTGCATTGAGAGTCTTATCCCATGCATGCAATGCTTCATTCACACATCTCACCTCTCTATTGAATATAAAGGGCAAGGATTGGTCACTCACCCTACCCTATGTCTCACACTCATTTGATAAATACAGAGGGCAGCCCATATTCACATCCCCATCCGATTAGGATGAAAGCTCACATTGCTAAAAATATGGTTGATGAATATCTTCTTTGTCATGTTGATGATGTCAACTTGTATCGATTAATGAAGAGGCATACCCATGGAGATAGCCAATAAGTTTGGTACTTGGATTGCACATTGGAAATGTCGTCTATTGTAGGAGTCATAAGCACTGATGGAGTTGCATGATACAACACACCAAGCTAGGTGGATTTGGAACTACGTCCTAGAAGAGTTCTGCTAGTGATTCGGCTATCTTGGACTATGGGGGTGTTGGCACCTTTTCCACAACCAGCTTCTCGCCCAGGGGTGTTTGACACCTTTTCTTGGGACAAGACCTATTATAACGGGGAATGCTTCCTTTTCTCCCATAATAGTTTTGAGTTTTTTTTCTTTTTTTTGCTCTTTTGTTTTTCTTTTTCCCTACTCTCCAGGGTGTTTCCACCTTTTTTCAAAGAATAGGTTAGCATGAAAGGGGCTAAAGTCCTTTTCTCTCATGATGGATATATATTTATGTTTTTTTTTAGAAGAATGGCAGGAATACTATGTATGAGAACCATCCTTCCCACCTCTGTTGGATTAAACATGGAAAGAGAGCAAAGTAGGGGTGGAAGGTGGCTGTGAGGGGCTAGAAGAACGAGGCGCCATTGGCAACTTGTATTTGCAAGGAGGATTCCATGTCAACGGGTAGCAACTTCAACTCATTCAAAGATTTGGTGTTGATGAAGCTATGTGTGCTGCCCGTATCTACTAAAATATGTGCATCCTTGCCATTAATGATACCTTTGAGTCTAAGTGTACTTTTCCCTTTGCATCTAGTACATGGATCATGTGAAATAGTGCATAAGGAAGAATGAGAATCATGTGAGTATCACCTGGATCAAATGCAAACCCATCCATGGGATCATAGAATCCTTTATTAGTGGCATCATATTCTTCGTGAATTTCTTTGACCATTGGGTAAGCATATCAACATGTAGTAGATTTCCCTCATGTTCCTCTTCTTCTTCAAGTTCATCATCTTGAGTGATTACCATATTGATTTTTGAATACTTTGCACTTCATGTTTTGGTCTTATTACCACTTCTTCCCACATTTGAAACATAATACTTTGGCATGTATTTCTCTATCCTTGTCATGAGGAAGGAAGGAAGTTGTTAGAATTGTTTTAGGACAGTTTAGGAGCATTTTCAGCTCTTGAAAATTTGCCTCTTGTCTCAACCACATTTTTAAAAATTTACCCCTATTTATATGCATAATGTTCACCCTGTTTAGAGGCATAAATAGTAGAAAAAATTGAGACTTTGCTATTGTAACTGTTTTGACGTTATAACCCCTATTTTCTTGCTTTAATGTGTCTCTTGATTGGTTGAAAACTTGCCCATATTTTGTAGGTTGATTGGAAAATTTATTGCCCACATTCTTTTGCTAGAAATTTCCCGCATCTCTTTTATACTTCAAGGAATATCTTTCAACCAATTGTATGGGCTCATGTAAAATTTTTGGTTATTGAGCTCCCACCTCCAATTTAATGTGCTCGCCTATCAACTGTCCAAGCACGTTTTAGCGGTCCATCGATGAGAAATGAATCTAAGTGTCACTGCCCGGCACTCCCATGGAATGTTTCGAGGTTTGTCGCCTAAGGTGTCTCGGGTCCACCTCCCAACAAAACGTTTGTAGCCAAACCCACTAAGATTGACTTGAAATCTCGGTTCCTAGTGGTCAAGGTCTCCTGACAGCATTCTAGCATCGGGATCCTAGACATCCTACGTTATGTAGAGATACCCAAGCCGAAGCAGATCCATGATGCACTTTGTTCAAAGAGAATGGGAAACGAGAGGGATGCACTGCTCGACCTCTCTAGGATCGACCTGAAATCTGGGTTCCTAGTGGTCAAGGTCTCCTGACAGCATTCTAGCATCGGGATCCTAGACATCCTACTTTATGTAGAGATACCCAAGCCGAAGCAGATCCATGCCGCACTTGGTTCAAAGAGAATGGGAAATGAGAGGGATGTACTGCTCGACCTCTCTACCCATAGGGCATAGTCCCATTCCGGTCCCCTAAAACGACATGAATCGGGGTTCTAGCCAAACAAAACTTACATGTCCTATGACCATAGAACTTTATGAGAAGCCTTCTAGTTCTCTAGGACCACCCTTTCATAGGACAGACCCATTGGGGGTTCCGCCCGTCTGCTTCCCTCAATAGGCATTCTTTAGTTATCTAATTAGGTCCTATCATATTTATGTGTGACATTTAAAATCAACTTCCTTAATTAAGCCTTTTAGGGAACAATACATGGCACCATAAATTCCATCCATTATCTAGAATAGGATCTTCGAAGGCCCTAGATGTTGGGCTCATAGTAGTCTACAACTCTGTTCCAAACTAGGCAAGGGGTGTCCAAAGCTCCATTGATCCCAAGTGACCTAGGACTGAGACACAACTTCCGTGGTTGGCCTTTTAACCACTCAACCTTCAGCCCGTGAATCAAGCAATGCCCTCTTAGGTTGAAATGAGGTGTGACCTTGCATATGATCCACCCACACAAAATATCCTTCCTTAATTAATCCAATAGAATCAAACACAATCAAGGCATGCAACCCTAGTTTCATCTTCCAAGAAAACATTCATTTATTCCCATGGCAACTTGTCATCACAGACCCCTGCCATGCATTTATCGTCAATCACAAGCACTTGGAATAATCATCCAAACCATAATCCAACAATCAGTTTAATGCAAAAGCATTTAGGACGTTGTTTGATCAATCAACAAAACAATGGTATCCTTTTCCAAACATTGCAGGAATAGTCATGATAACCTTTTCATCACGTATGTGCTCTCCCCCTTGGGATCAGGATAGGTTCTATGTAAAATTTACTTAATACACCCTTCTTTCGGCTAAGGCATATGTTAATGTTTCAAAAAATGTACAAGACATAAGTTCTATTAATCACTTACATTGATTGATAACCTAGTCTTCTTACCAACAAGTACAAAAGCATTGGTCTTTCCTTCAACTTAGGGTTTCCTAATCCTTGAGCTCCTCGCTTGTCCTAGAGTTGTTGTTGCATCTAGCCCAACCCCGAATATGATTGATAAACATAGTCGCTATCGGATGGATCTCAAGGCATTGTGGTTTTAGTCCTAATGATTGTTGTTTGTACTAGCTACGTATAACTTCAATATCCCAATGAACTAATAGCTCGTGATATTAGCAAGACTTTAATGTAAGATCAACTTGTGTACCATCAATGTATGTTTCATATAATCTTTCCCATGCATGCACCGTCTATGTGTATAACCCTTAAGTAATTTTATATGCTCTTTATGCTACGTATGATTTTTGTCGCACAACACTAGGATGCAATGATTGTATTTGGATACAAGGGTTTGTATGAACCTCAATGTGTCATATGCATAAATCTGCGCAAGGTCATCTATGGCTACGAAAAGAATTATCCTAAAATCCCCTACTAGTTCATTAACTATTGAAAAATAATTTCGGGTTACCTATTTAAAGTGAACTCATGCGCATGCCAAGGTAACATAACCTTTGTCTCAATGAATAGCGGAGATGACAATTAATACCTGGATATTTGGATATGAATTATCCATACCCAATGTTGTATTCTTATTCACAGAAAATGCCCTGGCCGGTGGCTCCATTGTTGGATGCGCGATTACCGTTGATGCATGTCTCCCTCCATTTTGGGGCCATTCTTTCAGCCTATAAATCTCTCTCTTTCTCTCATTAGAGAGATGGTGTGCCGGGGTGACTCTTATCTATTGCGATGGGGGTTAAAATTGTGGGGAGATGAGGAGAAGAGCAATGCATGTGGTCACCTCTAAGGAGGGGAAGAGAAGAAGAATCCTCCTTAGATTATTCTCTCTCTCTCTCACCCTCTCTGTCACCTCTCTCTCTCTCTCTCTCTCTCTCTCTCTCTCTCTCTCTCTCTCTCTCTCTCTCTCTCTCTCTCTTTGTGTGTTTCCCTTGACAAAAAAGGGGGGCAAGAGGTGGTACCTCCTCTTTCTTTACGATTTGGGGGGGGGGGGATGGTAGGCCACGTGGCCTCCCCCTCCACTTCATCTTCCTCGTGGTTCTCTCTGTCATCTCCCACATCTCCCTTGTCAGCTACTCCTCCTCCCTCTTCGACGTCTCCTTCCTCCACATTGCTGTTGATGACATCGTCTTCTCCTCTCCAACATCATCATTGATGGCCTCCATGTCATCATCCATTTTTTCATTTCCCCCCCTATCACCTATTGGTGATGACAAGGGGGTAGGGGATTTTTAGAAAATTCTCTTATTTTGAATAAAAGAGGGGTGTTTGTTTGCGGCGGGTGGGGAATGTTACATCTGATGATAGGGTAGGGTCAAGACCAAAAATGTATTTATTCAAATTAGCAAAATTTGAAATGCTTTCAACATACATGGAGAGATTTAAGTAGGTGTTGGAGTAGTCTCTAACAGACATCCCTCTTTGAGCACAAGCATACCATCTTCTTTGAAGCCTTTCTTTTTCCAAAGGGAAAGCGAATACATCAATCATTGCTTGCTTAAACTTCTCCCAAAAAGTGAGAAAGTTTCACCTAATCTTTGTGTATGTAATGCCACCAAGTATGGGTGTAACCTTCAAGCTAAAGAACCGCAAGATAAATATTGGTTTCTTCACTTTGAGGATAAAGGGTAAAGTACAATTCAATCTTTTCAATCTATTCCTCCCACTTTGAAGGTGAAGTGTTATCCCCTTTGAAATTAGTGATATTGATCTTTTCCTTATACTCATTTTCATTGTAAGATGACTATCCAGAGGAATGTTGCATCCATGAATCTTTATCCCATGAGTTTTGCCTAAAAGTAGATGGCCCAAAACCATGAGATGAGGGCTGACCATTTGAATTATGCTCTTTATTTGAAAGATCATGGACCGATCTTCTCTCATCACTTTTTCCACCTTCATGATTGTAAACTACATTTCCTTTTTGCACATTAGCAGGCTGATGGTAAAAAGACTTGTAGAAGGGGTCGCATCCATAATAATCATCATCCCATCGATTGTTATCTTATTTCCCTTCATGTCTAAGACTATCCTTTGGGTTGCTAAATTGAGGCCTTGTGGTATGAATACCCTAGACTTGTGAAGGGTGATGGTTACCCCTCACTCTTGATGGTTCTCCCCTTTCAAAAGTATGCATAGCTAGCTAAGAACTTTCTTTTTTTGGATGGAAAAAATTGCCAACAAGAGGGGTTGCATGTGGGTCTTCAATAGTTTGAGGTTCCCTTTGTGGCCTGCTACCAATTTCTTTTATGGCTGAAATGAGTTCTTGAAATAAAGTTTGGTTGCTTTGCTGAAGATCAGTGATATCCTTGTTTACTTGTGCCATCTCTTACAAAAAACCTTGATTCGTATGTATTAAGCCTTCATTCAAAGTCTTCAATTATTTAGAAAGGCCTTCATTCACATGTTCCAACTCTTTTGATAGTAATAGATAATCATTCACTACATGTACTTCATGTGTGCCATCCCTTTCTTGGTGTGTGTTGTAAGTAATTATAATGCTTAGATCCTCATGTATTTACTCAAAATTATTAGATTCATTTGTATAATTTTGATCCTCTTGGAATTTCCTAACAACCTCATTCAATGCTTGAGTACTAATCTTCTTATTCTTATCCATTAGAAGTCAGTTCTGTAGTAGTAGACAGTTTGTTAATAAATCCCTTGTTTCTCTCAGAATATAGCACCAATCCCAATGCTTAAAAGCTCTATAGGAAGCTTATTATATTGGGATATATCAAATTTCAAAAGATATCAACTTTGGTTGAGACTTTAGGTGAAACAATGATAAACAGTGTCACACTGTATGCTATCTAGGTACTGTCTCACACTTAAATCCCCATTGAAGGGCATGTAGAATTCAACCTAACACTAATTGTGATTGCTTATGAATTTTCTTTCCTATCCATTCATATATTGATGCCAAATTGAATGCATAAATGCTACTCATTGCCTACTTAACTTGGAATTTTGTTGGATGATTAAACATTGATGCTATAGGATTGAAATAATGATGAAAATGGTAAGTGTGATATTGTAAGAGCAATGCCACTACAAAAGGGTAAACCCGATCCATGGCCCTTTCAATTCAGTCATTTACCAATACCCACTTGCATTTCATTGAAGAATTTAAAGGCTTTTTCAATCAATGCATAGCATCCTTGTTTGATTAGCCTTTAGAATGTACTTTCCATATTGGTTTTTGTGAGGAAAAAGCGGATGCCAGGCAAGTCAAGAAGATAATAATGAGGTAGCCCTCCCATCTTGATTATGACTGTGAAGGGGTGCACAGCCCGACTTGAGGAGGAACTTTGCACACCCCTCAAGTCTTGGAGCCCATGCAATTTTCAAGTTTAGGTGCAGGTACATTCCCATTTTCAGAGTTTGATAGTAGCACAGTAATGATCAGTTCTATTGAGAGAGCTACATGTGGTTGAGGTTCTATTGGAACAATATTGGGAGAGGTGTGGGGCATCTCTTATTCTTTGGATACCTACAGTAGGTGATCACAATTTTACAGGTCTATACAATAGGTACCTACCAATCTACATGCCATTCTTGAGCCCTATAGGTATTCCATAACCCTCTTTAGATTGGTACAGAGTTTTACAAGGGTTTTCTTCACTCAAGGTACTCCTACAGGGTCAAATAGGGCACTTACAGGTTGTAGACAGGGTGTAGAAAACTTCTATTCAGAACTAAAGATCCTATTAAAAAAATCCTCACCGAATCTATGAAAGCAATAGAATTGCCTCTTAATGTTGATAAAGAGTAGTAGATGAATCCCACACCAATCAATTTTCAGCATAATCCATCATCAATGGATCAATATTGAATATCATAAGGCTGGCTTCAAGAAGATTTTGTCCCATGATGATTGCTCCTATGTAATTTCATCTCCCAATCATTAAGATTACTCCAATGCATAAAAAGAATCAATGCTTGAGTAGAAGTCTACAATGATTTGTTGGATCAGATCCTTTGAGCCTTGAAGAATGCAAACTCTTGATAGAGTCAAGAATTCTAAAATTTTCAAACATTGCTATGTTCAAGAGGATGAAAATGCCTTCAATCTTGAAGAAATGCTTCAATGTAAGCCCATTCTTGATAGAATAGCTTCAATCAAACCTTCCTAGGGTTTTAGACAATAAAATCCCCATGAATTGAAGCCTCAACAAAGCAAAATTTGATGAAGATTGATGGCTGCCCTATTTTGCCCCAATTTGAGGTGGGAAAAATGCTTCAAAGCTTCAATTTATGCCAATGTTGGTTGTAGATGCTTGCCTTCCACTTCTTGAAGCTAAAAGGCACCAAGATTGACTCAAAACTCCAAAAAATTATTGAAATCTTCATGTTTTCCATTTTCAGCCATAGCTATGGTTATGAAGAGAAATTTAAGGTTGAAGGAGAGTGTAAGATCAAGTAGGAGAAGGCAAGTACTTCATTTCAAGGATGCCATTAGTCAATCAAATGAAGAAGAAGCTTCAAGGATGGAGAAGAATGTTGATTTCCAGGAAGAGAAGGGGCTGAAAATTAGCACAAACTTTCCACGCCCTTCTCTTATATCAGGTGGTCAATATTTTATTGAAGGTCAAGTAGAAGGGTAGTCAATAGGTTGCCCAAGACATCACGAATCATCCCCTATAGGTTGTATGAAGAGATATGGCAATGGCAGAGAGATATGAGAAAAAAACTGTAGGAAAGCTTTCACAAAGAAGCTTGGAAAGAGCAAAGAGAAGCCTGCTTCAAAAAGTAGCCACGATTTAACTCTTCTAAACCCTGCTTAGACTTCAATTAACTCTAAGAACCTTCAAAATGGCCCCAAATTGACCATCAAAATGTCCCCAAATTGACCACAAACTACCAAAATAACCTTGAGTCCACCATTATTTCTTCATGCCTTCTTCAAGATCTTCAAATTTAGTCATGACTTACTACAAAGAACCTTAACTAGTCACGGTTTTAATTGTGTCAAGTCCTGTGAGACTGATTCTTGTCCTCCACTTACCTTGTGCCTAATCTTGTAACTAGATTCACCATGAAAATGACCTTCCCATTGGATCAAAAGATTTAATTTGATACCAAAGTAAAGAAGCTAAATTTCACAAAAAATAATTTATTTAAAAATACAAAGAAATAGACTATTTACCAAGAAATCATAGCCAAGGTGGTTAGGCATGAAGTGATATTACAATGAATGGCTGAGAATCAATTGATGAGAGGTTGTAGTATGGTATGTACCCCAAGCTATGATGGCCAAGATTATGCACCCTCTTAGATGGTGGGAGATTGAGACCTCAAATATGAAATGTTAGAAAATGCCAAAAAGATCCTTAGCTAGTTACAACTTAGCCTTTTATACTTAAACCTAGTAGGCTAAATATTGGCTAAGGCATAAAGGTATTTTTTTACTGTATTATAATTCTGCATAGATAATGGGATACTCTCAACATGAGTAATAGGATGTGCTACATTGTTACCTATTTCCAAAAAACTAGGCATTTCAAGATTTTTCCTTTCTCTAGACCATTCTCCATGAGATGTCACATGGTTAGAGACACCCAATTCCACATACCATACATTCTCAATCATTACTGTTGATGCATCTATGTTTACTACATCCATTATATATGCTACATAACAAACGACTTCTCATTATCAACTTGATTACTTGTAGATGCATAATTATTATGTTGCCTTCTCCTATTTTTATTATTTTTACCTCTCTCTTTTTTTCTAGATACTTTATGAAATATGACCTTTATTACCACAATTATAAAATTCTCTATCATTATAACCTACATTTTATCTACCAGATCCTCTATGGATCCCCCTACCTTGAGACTAGCCTCTACTACCTATATGTGGCTGCTTCTATGAGTGATTAGATTGCCCCTAATTTTGCCCATAATGGCCACCACCACAACCTCTACCACCATAATCTTTGCCTCTACTTGTAATAGCATATAGCATCTTTTTTAAATTGTTCTTGATTTATCACAAAGATACAAGAAGTCCCAAATTTTTCTATTATAATATCAACATAGATATTAGATCTACAAAATTAGAGATGGTGTCTCTTGTATTGATGGAGGTTCAAAACTACATGTACTCCTTGCCTAAGCCATCCAAACATGCAGCCACTATATCATCATCATCTACCTACACACTTTAATAGATCTAAGAGCTTCAATGATGATGTTAATCTTCAATGCATAATAATTAATAAACATATTGCCATGATTGACATTATTGAATTAAGACTTTAACTGTAACTTTTTAGCTTTGGTATTTGTAACAAACAGTTTGACCAAGTTATTTCATGCTTCTATAGGACTATTTGCATTCTATATATGCCCAATCTATTGTTTGAAACACTAATGGAAAGCTAGTCCATAACCTTCTAAGCACCTTGTCTTTATCCTTTAAATGACTTAGTCTCGTCAAGCGTGGCATTTTTCTCTAGTAACTCTAGGGTATTAATATTATCTCCTTTGATATAGTCCTAATAACCTTTATCCATAAGAAAATTGATCAATCTAAACTTCCAAGAATGGAAGTTATGCTTGTCAAGTTTATCATTGACAATCTAATTCAATCCCTCAGACATTATGCAATATAATCCACAAATCAAATTTTATCAAAAACCTATTAATTCAAGTAAATTGTTTCCTATTTTAAACTTGATATATAAGCATACCCTAAATAACACGTGTAACGTGCTCGCCTATCGGCTATCCAAGCACATTTTAGCGGTCCATCGAGAAATGAATCTAAGCGTCACTGCCCGACACTCCCATGAAATGTTACGGGGTTTGTCACCTAGGGTTTCCCAAGTCAACCTTACAATAGAACATTTGTAGCCAAACCCACTAGGATCAGCCTGAAATCTGGGTTCTTGGTGGTCAAGCTCTCCTAACAGCATTCTAGCATCGACAGGTCCTAGACATCCTACTTTACGCAAAGATACTTAAGCCGAAGTTGACCCATACCACAGTTGGTTCAAAGAGAATGGGAAACGAGAGGGATGTGCTGCTCAACCTCTCTACCCATAGGGCATAGTCCCATTCCGATCCCCTAAAATGACATGAATCGAGGTTCTAACCTAACAATACCTAAAGGTCGAGAACGTTGGTAAAACCTTGTGAGAAGCTAGTTCTCTGGGACCATCTTGCCGTAGGACGAACCCGTCGGGGGTTCCACCCACCCGCTTCCTTCAAAAGGCATTCTTTAGTTATCTAATTAGGTCCTATCACATTTATGTCTGACATTTAAAATCATCTTCCTTAATTAAGCCTTTTAAGGAACAGGGTTCGTTCACATAATTTACGGCACATACACAAATATAGAGCAAGCAATCCTTTTGACAAACAAGTTCCTTAACTTATTTTCTAGTTAATCTTTGTCTCTTGCCCATACAAGAGAAATTATGTATGCCTTCTGTCCAACAAAAGTACCTGGTCCAAATCACATGGCACCATAATTTCCATCCTTTATCTAGAATAGGATCTTCCAATGCCCTGGACATTGGGCTCACGGCAGTCTTCAACTCCATTCCAGACTAGGCAAGGGGTGTCCAGAGCTCCACTTGACCCCAAGTGGCCTAGGAGAGAGACACAAATTCCGTGGTTGGCCTTTTTACCACTCGACCTTGGCCCATGAATCAAGCAGTGCCCTCTCGGGTTGAAATGCGGTGTGACCTTGGAGATGATCCACCCACGCAAAATATCCTTCCTTAATTAATCCAATTAAGAATCAAGCACAATTAAGGCAATCAGCCTAATATTATCTTCCAATAAGAAAGTGTGGAGGTGAGCATTTACGAATGTGGGATGGCAACAACGATTTCATTTTTTGAAAAACGATGTATCATGTGTGTAGGATTTAGTGTAAGTATTGATTTATATATGCATATTATGTCGTATCTCTTGTTTCTATTGTGCAATATGGTTGAAAATGCTTCAGACATGTTTTTCAATGTGTGAAATCATAAAAAAAACTGGTTACTTTCAATTGTTTATATAAAAAAGATTAAAAATGCAAGTCTTGAGATGCAGGATTTAATGTAAAAATGGAGTTTTTGTTGGATTTTAAGGGTTCAATATTGTTCACATATGGAATAATAATGGATATGCTGATGGACCACAATCTATATTTGTTACATAAATCAAAATATCAAGAAGAATTAGTAACTTATGTTCAAACATAAAATATCATGAAAAGTAGTATTTTTTGCACCTATGCATGAAAGCAAAACCTAAACGGTAGGGAGAAAATAGATGAAAAGTGATAAGATTTGAATGAGTTCTGATCTCATTGTATATTATGGCACATAGGTTTTGGTTTATTTAAGTTTGAAGAGGAATAATAGCACAGGTTAGCCCAATAGTGTCCCTTTGCAACACAACATAATGTTAGATAAATGACATCATGACAAGTTTATAGTTGGGAAATTTATTTCATATGACACGTGACTAGTTTATAGTTGGGAAATTTTTAGCATAATGAGTAATACATATTGCATTTGCAATTGAGCATGGTATCAAAATAAAAATCCATGGATGCATAGCACTTGTATATTTAGTCATGGCATACGTTGAGAGTGTGAGGTTCCTTTGCTGTAGGATAGCATGCTGACCTTTGGGGAGAGGTTATGTGAGGTTGAAATATTCTTGGATTGTTATATATATCATGAGAGGATTTTGCCACATTTGTTCTTGTAACATTCTTGCACCTCCAATAAATTTTTGGTTAAAACATAAGGTTAGTTTACACATTAGTTAGTAAGTTAGTTTATAAGTTAGTAAATCTAGTTAGTTAGTAAGTTATGAGTTAATAAGTTAGTTATAAGGTTAGTTTATGTGTTAGTTAGTAATCTCAATAGTTAGTAAGGTTAGTATTTAACTTATATAGCTTATATAAGTTACTAACTATTATAACTAACAATTAGAACTAACTTTTTTTAAAAAGAAAGCAAAAAGATAAAAAATGCATCGAAGTGAACTGGCGCTGCCAAAAAGAGGGCCAATCGACCACGCCGTAGGCCTCCTCCTCCTCATTATTAATATCATCATCATTATCTTCATTATCATCATCATCGTCATCATCATTGTCATCCTCATCAACATCATTATTAACAGCCTCATGACTACATTTTTTTAAACAAAAGAAAAAAAGAAGAGAGAAGCTCCCACTCTAAGTGAAAGAGTTGTTGTGGCTTAAAGAGAGGAGAAAGAGAAGGGAAGGGAGAGGTAGTCTGCACCCTCTTTTGCCTATATATAAGGCATGCCCTTGACTCAAATTAGAAGAAGAAGGATTCTTTGAGAGGCTGCGAACAAAGAGTTGGAGAGAGAGAGAGAGAGAGAGAGAGAGAGAGAGAGAGAGAGAGAGAGAGAGAGAGAGAGAGAGAGAGAGAGAGAGAGAGAGAGAGAGAGAGAGAGAGAGAGAGAGGGGGAGTTACCTCGAGAAGCTAAGAGAGAGAGAGAGAGAGAGAGAGAGAGAGAGAGAGAGAGAGAGAGAGAGGGGGAGTTACCTCGAGAAGCTAAGAGAGAGAGAGAGAGAGAGAGAGAGAGAGAGAGAGAGAGAGAGAGAGAGAGAGAGAGAGAGAGAGAGAGAGAGAGAGAGAGAGAGAGAGAGAGAGAGAGAGAGAGAGAGAGAGAGAGAGAGAGAGTTAGAAAGAGAGTTAGAAAGGGAGAGAGTTAACTCAACCCCCCCTCTAGATCATCAAGTAGGTAATGTTCTCTCACACTCTCCCATCTCGAGTTTATTCCTTCTCCTTTTTCTCTTAAGCCCAGTTGCAAACGATGGCCCTGAAGCAATAAGGTGCAAAGATTATGAGATCCATGGCAAGCAACTGGTCGATGAACGAGTTTTACCGAAGATATGGAAGTGCCTGAGGTTGCTAGAGTTGCCATAACCAAAGGAACATCGGGTGTGGCAAATGCAATTGCAAGCAAAGACGAAATTCCCAATGTCGGCGTGCCGAACCAAGTTATTTATGACTCAGAAATAGGCTATTATTTTCATATCGTCACATAAAATAATAAAGTGTTTGCCAAAATTTCACATAAAATATTAGCTTTTGCATTAAATGGTACAAGAACTACTTGTTAGATTTCATGGACAACATCTATATAAAAATTAAGTAGATAAAATATTAGCTTTCATATTTATACTTACACAAAATGGCAGCTTTCATCTAGAGAGCGTATTAGTACATGCATAAACTATTAACTACTACCCATGATTTGTAGTTAGATTAGTCGAGATTATAATCCGTAGAATTATGATGGAAATAATGTAGGTGGATATTACACGAAATTAGTAAAGGAATATATGTGCATTCGAGATTACCTAAATAAAATAACTCGATATATCTATTGTCAAATGTGACAAGGTTAAGTATTGATTAATGCTTGTGAAAGTCTATTTAAAAGCCCTGTAAATCGTCTTGTTGCCATATTTTTACTAGGTGCCAATTAAAGAAAATTTGCTACTTCTTAGAACATATTAATGATAAGAAAATATTGAATGGAATCTAAAAATGTGAAGAACAACTTAGACCCTCATAGTATATTGTATTACCTACAAACTCTCAAAAATTGAAATAGAAGAATATTGCATATTCTTCTTAAATAGTTTGTGTAATGGTATCACTTATGATGGATAAGTTAGCCCTACATGGGAAATCATGTCTTGCACAACAAAGTTGAAAGAAATGTGCTCAACACTTCTTTATGGGGAGGAGAATCCTCATTAGATTATAAGGTTACCTTAGGTCTACCTTGGCTATGTGAAACTGTGAACTGCACAATGCTGTGATTGTCATTGCATCATTGAAAGGATTGTTTGTGTTTGCTAGAATCTAGATCTTTGATTAAATACATTGACAAATAGGATAAAAGAAAAGATCACACTAAGCTACCCCCAAGCTAGCTGCAAGACTCTACTCCTAGGGGGTCATGGTTATCGCTTCGAGAGGCTTAGACCAGCTTCGTAGAACGGAAAGGTCTATCCATAGGGATAGTGTCAAGTAGTAGAAAATGTGGATGCCAAGGGGGCTTTGGCCATAAATTTTGCATTACTCCTAGAATCTGACGAGCCCCTTTGTGGCCCAAGGTGGGATCCTGGAACCCTAATACTAGTTACAAGGGTGGAATCTTGGTGGAAGAATACCCTCGTGGAATTCTGTATTTCTTTTCTCAGGAGAAAAACAATGAAAATTTTAATAAACTTTCAATATAATAAAGGAAATTATTTTACTCAAGGGTTGTTTGAATTGTATGCATGTCCGTGAGATAAATTACGTGAAGGAACTTGTGATTTAACGGACTAATTAAGGAAGCTGGTTGTATATGTTTCAATAAATGTGTTGTAGGTAATTAAAAAACTAAAGATGATGCCATCATCAAAGGAAAGCGGGTGGGCATGACCCCCGACGGGTCCATCCAATGGTAGGGTGGTCTTGGTTAGCTGGGAGCTTTTCTAAATCGACAATAGAAATAGAAAAACAACTAGTCGCTAGGTAGAACCGACTTGCATTGTTTTAGGGGGTCAAAATGGGATTTTGCCTTATGGGCAGGAGAGTTGATGTACCACACTCCCCTTCATCTCCCATTCTCTTTGAACCAAGTGCAATGGCAATCCACTTTCGTTCGAGTAATCTTGTAGGAAGTGGGAACTTGAAATTACTGATGCTTGCTGGGCTGGCTGTTAGGAGACGCATTTGGTTTTAGGAATAGGTCGATCCTAGTGGGTTGCCGAAACTCTTCCATTGCGATGTAGACTCAATAGGGTCTAAGTGACAAACCTCATGATACTCCAAGGGAGTGCCGGGCGGCATCATTTGGAAAACCTATTGATGGACTACTAAAGGTGTGCCTTAGAACAAGCCTAGCAAACACCTCATAGTTGGTATTAGAGCGTACGTTAGTATAGAATACGATGTAAGTTTTTTTTAAATAAAATCTTGGATTATAAATATAGCCTAGGACATGTTTTCTTCTCTTTGTTAATGTATGTTTTGTAATTATGGTAGAGTAACGGACCTTGGAAACAATTCTTGATCTTCCAAGTAATGTTTATGTCAGCTATGTATTCATCCAGTCTTGCCTGGAGGAATCAGATGATGCAGATATTAGATCAGTTGTACAATCCATCACCTCTATATTGTGAAAGACGGTGGATGATTAATAGAGGATACTCTTATATCGATGGAAGCTGTCTAGCTTATCTTCAGAATAATCTGAAAAGAGTGAAATGGATGGAAGATTTTAAAGTTGTCAAGATCTATCTATTTTATGAAGCTAGTATAAACTCAACCCTATATACTAGAGGCAAGAATATCAAACTAAACCAGTATATCTATGAGGAAGTTACAAAGATCCTTCCAGTCGACAAAGTAAAAGTCGTAGGTTGCTCTAGCCACTACAACTACAAAAAGGACAGATTTCCTCATCTCCTAAAAAATATAGATTCTTAGATATCTACTCTCAGAATCCAAGTTACTTCATAAAGGATGAATCAAAGTGTCATACTTAGACTATAGTAGGAAATCCTTTTCTTTTTAAAAAAATATGAGCTTGTGAGCTAATTGAATAATATATTTCTTCCCATTTGATTACCTTGTACATCCGTTGTAATAAAGATTGATTAATATTTTATCAATCAAAGGAATAATGGAACTCTAATTTTCTCTTGGAACCTCTGAAATTGTAGTTTAACTTTAGCAATGAGAAAATAAATTTATTTGAACTTGTTTTAATAAATTAAGCAAGAAATAATTTGAGTATCAAACTCTAATATTAACACTATATAAATTTCGTAAAGTTTAACTTGGGAATTGTTGAAAATTTCCCGGAATCTTGCATGCATAATAATTCCTAGTGAAGCCCAAGAAAAAAGGAATCTTTTGAAGCAAATCAAACTTCCAAAATTTGAGGGAGGAGGTGAGAACATGGAAGTTGATGTAGAAATTTAGATTGCATCCATGGAAGATTATAAATTAATTGGTGAAGCTCGACTCTAGTGGAAGTAGTGGTGCCGAAATCAAGGTGTCCCTGAAAGTATCATTACTTGGGATTTGCTAAAAGAAGCTATAAGAGGAAAATATTTACCTCTAACTTATTGCATCCAGAAAATGAATGAGTTCTTTAATTTGAAGTAAATGGGACTGACCTTGGAGGCATATTACTCCAAGTTTGTTTCACTTCTTAAATATGCACCCTACATGGATACTTCTCAACAAGTGTCCAAGTTCTAAAATGGGCTAAATTCTCCTTTGAACACTTGTCTAGAATCAATGAGCCCAACAGGCTTCCAAGATACTTTGATTCGAGCTACTCCTATTGTGTGGAAAGTACAATCAAAGCCTAAAAATAATAAGTTCTAGAGCTACAATAACCAGAACAAAGGAGGATTCAAAGGGTAAGCAAAAAGAATCCAAGGTCAATTTCACCAAGGTCAGAAGAAAAAGGCAAAATCCAATGCAATTGGAAATTTAGTTCCTACCCAGGGAAGCAAGGATGGTCTTAGGTGCATCCACTGTAATGAGCCAGGACATTTCAGGAGAGATTGTCCAAAGCTTGGTGGAAACCATTGCCAGGCCAATTTAGAGGTCAAGGCAGAGCTACCCAAGGTCGTGGTCAAGTAGTTATGGCAAGATAAAGAACATCAAATATTACCCTTAAAGAGATTAGTAAGGAGGAAGACCCTACTATGGAAGAAGATATTGAAAAAGCAACTGTTCATGATGTTGCATTCCACAAGAAGGGTCTAAATCATCAATATTCAATAATACAGACACGAGCTAGTCACCAAGGTAAATCATTTAAAGTTTTGATTGACTATGGAAGTACACACTCATTTATTTTTCCCAAGTGTGCTAAGAAGTTAGGAATAGATATAGTAAATGCATCAAAACTGCTTGTGGAATTAGCAAATGGAAAGGAAGTACTTTCTACACAACAAACTGCCAAGGTAGAGTTTAACCTAGGAGAAAACCTTTCAAGTATGAGGTTTAGGGTAATGAACTTAGGAGCTTATGAGTCTTTAGTGGGAATGGATTGGTTGATTCCCAATGATGCTCATATCCATTGTGGGAAAGGTCAAGTCACATTTTAGGATTTGAACGGTGAAATAGTGACTACATAAGGTGAAATAGGGAAACCTAAGGTTCAATTAGCAAAAACTTCTTGAATTGTGAAAGGCTTGAAGAAAGGATTACTTGTTTACTTGATCAATTTTAACAAGGTAAATCAAGATGGTAAAATAGAAGAAGAACCATCCTGGTTAAAAGAATATCCGATGTTTTTCATGAAGAACTAACTAAGTTACCTTTGAAAAGAGAAGTTGATCATGAGAGTCAAAATTGTTCTAGGAGCCACTCTAGTTGCAAAAAGACCTTACAAAATGTCTATTCCTGAAGCCATCAAACTGAAAGAGTAACTCAAACAATTTCTAGATCAAGGGTATATTTGACCGAGTAGTTCACCATGGGGAGCCCCAATATTATTCAAGAAGAAAAAAGATGAAACTCTCCATCTTTGTATTGACTACCGAGGGATAAACCAGGTAATAGTGAAGAATAAGTACCCGATCTCGAGGATAAATGAGCTTCTTGATCATCTACAAGAAGCAATGATATTTTCTAAGATCGATCTTCAGTCATGATATTATTAGATCAGAATCAAGGATGAAGATATTCCTAAAACCGCCTTCAACACAAGATACAACCATTTTGAATTCATTGTGATGTCATTTGGATTGACAAATGCTCCAGCCACCTTCAACAAGTTAATGTAGGACATTTTAGACCTCATCTTGATGATTTTGTTCTTGTATTCTTTGATGACATCCTAACTTATTCTAAGGAGGAAGAAGATCGTGAATCACATCTTCGCATTGTCCTAGAGACAATGAGAACACATAAGTTGTATGCCATGAAGAAGAAATGTGTCTTCTTCAAAAGGAAGATTGAATACTTGGGATTCATAGTGTCTGCCGAAGGTATATCAATAGATCCTGCCAAGGTCAAGGATATTCAAGATTGGCCACCCCCAAACTCTATCAAGGAAGTGAGAAGTTTTCTAGGTCTAATAGGATGGTATAGGATATTCATCAGAAACTATGTCCAAATTGCGCACCTCTTACATACTACTCAAAAAGCAAGTTGCTATTATCTGGATGCCAATTAAACAAACTAGATTTGAGCTATTAAAGCATAGTTTGATAACTGCTCCTATATTAAAGCTACCTGACTTAAGCAAGGAATTTGAGGTTGTCACAGATGCCAGGTCTCTTACATTGGGATGCATACTAATGCAAGAAAGTCATACTGTAGCTTGCTCTTCAAGAAAGTTGAAAGTCCATGAAAAGAGTTATGCTACTCATGACCTGGAGTTATTAGCTTTGATTCATGCTCTCAAATTATGGTGACATTACTTACTTGGAAATAAGTTTTCCTTAGTCACAGATCATGAAAGTCTTAAGTGGATTTTTACTCAACTTGATCTTAATATGAGGCAATGACGATGGATAGAAATTTTGCAGGAGTATGACTTTGAAATTAAGTTCAAACCTGATAAAGAAAATGTAGTAGAGTAGATGCCCTAAGCCTTCCTTTAATGCTCTTATTACTAAAGAACCATCTAGGGAAAAAACTCTAGCTACAATGGTATCAATGCTGACTAATCCTATCATCAAGTTGACTAAGGATGAAGCAATTAATGACTCAGACTATCAACAATTGTTTTGGGAAGTTTAGAATAAGAAATAAGATCTTGAATTCAAGAACAAGTATCAAGAATTCCCAATAGATGAGGAAGACGAAGGACTTGTTTATTTTAGAATGAGACTATGCATTCCTTCAAGTTAGTAGACTCTGAAGATAAGAATATTTTGGGAAGCACATGACTCTCCTTTTTGAGGACACCCGGGTTATGCCAAAGGGTAAAATCTGAATGTGTCAAGTTACCAGGAAAACTTCAGCCACTTGACATCCCCTAGATGAAATGGGAGTTTATCAGCATGGACTTTGTAGTTGGGTTATCTTCTGTGCAAGGAGGATATAACTCAATGATGGTGATAGTAGACATGCTAACAAAGGTCGCTTATCTTATTCCAAAAAAAACCAATTACAAAGCTTCAGATATTGCAAGAATTTTTATAAAAGAGATTTTTAGGTTACACGGGTTATCTAAAAGGATTATCAGTGATCGTGATTCTCTTTTCACATCACATTTTTGGAAAATTTTATTTGAAGCCATTGGAACCCAACTTTGTTTCAACACTACTTATCATCCACAAATTGATGTGTAGATAGAATGAGTTAACAAGGTGATTGAGGATATTCTGCGTGCATATTGCAGCAATGAATCTAAAAGGTGAATTTAGTACCTACCCTTAATGGAATTTGCTTTTATAATGTCTCCTATCATCAAAGTATTTAGATGACTCCATTTTAGGCACTATATGGTCAAGATTGCCATATGCCACTTAATTTTTTCGATCCTACCCTAAGGGTAGAAGCTTCGAAAAAAATGTTAAAAGAAAAGGATGATCAAATCAAGATTATTAGATAAGATATTCGAGCTACCAAGGACTGTCGACAAAAGGCATATGCTAATTTGGAAAGGCAAGAATGAACCTTCAAAGAAGGAGACATGGTCTTCATCTATGTCCATCCAAAGAAGAGTTCCTTGTCTTTAGGAGAATCTCAAGTGCTTAGGATCAAGAGGTTACAGAATACAACTCCCTGAGAATTTGAAAATTCACAATGTATTTCATGTTAGCTTATTGAAAGCATACGTAGCTAACCCTAACCATATCCTTGATTATCAACAAGTCCTAATACCTTGCCAAGGAGTCCTTGAGATACAACCTGACAGAGTAATTGATGTAAGAGAGAGAAAATTGAGGAGTAGAATCCTTAGAGAATACCTTATCTAGTGGAAACATTATCCTGAAGAAGATGCTACATGGATAGATGAGAATGTTCCTTATCAACAATACCCACGATTTCTCTCAAGATGAGGACATCTCGATTCCTCTAAGGGGAGGAGGATGTAACATTCCCGTGCCTCAAACAAATTTTTGGTTAAAACATAATGTTATTTTATACATTAGTTAGTAAGTTAGTTTATAAGTTAGTAAAGCTAGTTATTTAGTAAGTTATGAGCTAGTAAGTTAGTTATAAGGTTAGTTTATGTGTTAGTTAGTAAGTTCAATACTTAGTAAGGTTAATATTTAACTTATATAGCTTATATAAGTTACTAACTATTATAATTAACGATTAGAAATATTTTTTTAAGAAAAGAAAAATATTAAAAAAGTATCGAAGTGAACTAACACTGTCGAAAAGAGGGCTTCCGCCTCCCAATCGAACAGGCCGCGGGCCTCATCATCGTCATCATCATTATCATCCTCATCATCACCACCCATCAATATTAACAACCTCACGACCACATTTTTAAAAAAAAGCAAAAACAAAGAGAAGCTCCCACTCTAAGTGAAGGAGTTGTTGTGGCTTAAAGAGAGGAGAAAGAGAAGGGAAGGGACATGTAGCATGCACTCCCTTCTGCCTATATAAAGGCATGTCCTCTACTCAAATTAAAAGAAGAAGGATTCTTCGAGAGGCTGTAAGAGACAGTTAGAGAGAGAGGTTGCAAGAGACAGTTAGAGAGAGAGAGAGTTACTTCGAGGGGCTCTGAGAGAGAGAGAGAGAGAGAGAGAGAGAGAGAGAGAGAGAGAGAGAGAGAGAGGGAGGGAGTTGCCTTGAGAAGCTACGAGAGAGAGTGTTAGAAAGAGAGTTAGAGAGGGAGAGAGTTAACTCAACCCCCCTCTCGATCATCAACTAGGTAATCTTCTCTCATGCTCTCCCATCCCGAGTTCATTCCTTCTTCTTTATCTCTCAAGCCCACTTGCAAATGATAGCTCCAAAGCAACGAGGTGCAAAGACTATGAGATCCATCACAACCGGTCAAGGAATGGGTACTGCCAAAGATATGGGAGTGCCTGAGGTTGCTGGAGTTGCCACTACCAACAATGGAACATTCGGTGTGGCAAACACGATTGCAAGCAAAGACAAAATTCCCAATGTCGTCGTGCCAAACCAACTTATTCACAACTTAGAAATACGCTATTATTTTCATGTCGCTACATAAAATAATAAGGTTTTTGCCAAAATTTTACAATTAACTTTTGCATTAAATGATACAATAACTTCTTGTTAGATTGCATGGATATCATCCATATAAAAATTAAGTATATAAAATATTAGCTTCCATATTTACACTTACACGAAATGATAGCTTTCATCTAGAGAGTGTATTAGTACATGCATAAACTATTAATTGCTACCTATGATTTGTAGTTAGATTAGTTGAGATTATAATCCGTAGAATTATGATGAAAATAATTGTAGGTGGATATTGCATGAAATAAGTAAAGGAATGTATGTGCATTCGAGTTTAGTTAAATACAATAACTCCATATATCTATTGTCAAATGCAACAAGGTTAAGTATTGATTAACGCTGGTGAAAGTCTATTTAAAAGCTTTGTAAATCATCTCATCACCATATTTTTACTAGGTACCAACTAAAAGAAATTCACTATTTCTTAGAACAAATCAATGATAAGAAAATATTGAATGGAATCTAAAAATGTGAAGAATAGCTTAGACCCTCCTAGTCTATCATATTACCTACAAACTCTCGAAAATTTAAATAAAAGAATATTGCATATTCTTCATAAATAGTTTGTGCAATGGTATCACTTATGCTGGGTTAGTTAGCCCTAAATGGGAAATTCATGTCTTGCACAACAAATTTGAAAGAAATGTGCTCAACACTTCTTTATGGGGAGGAGAATCCTCATTAGATTATAAGGTTACCTTAAGTATACCTTGACTATGTGAAACTATGAGCTGCACGATGGTGTGATTGTCATTGCATCATTGGAAGGATTGTTTGTATTTGCTAGAATCTAGATATTTGATTAAATACATTGACAAATAAGATAAAGGAAAAGATCACACTAAGCCACCCCCAAGCTAGCTGCAAGGCCCTACTCCAAGGGGATCATGGTTATCACTTCAAGAGGCTTAGACCAGCTCCATAGCCAAAATGTATGTTGTCCATAGAGATAGTCTCAAGCAATAGGAAATGTGGATGCTAGGGGGGCTCTGGCCCTAAAATTTTGCATTACTCTTAGAATCTGACGAGCCCCTTCGTGACCTAGGGTGGGATCCTGAAACCCTAATACTAGTTACAAGGGTGGAATCTTGGTGGGCAGGATGCCCTCATGGAATTCTCTATATTTTTCCATAGGATCAAAAAAATGAAAATTGTAATAAACTTCCAATATAATAAGGGAAATTATTTTACTCAAGGGTTTTTTGAATTGTATGTGTGTCCATGAGATAAATTATGTGAAGGAACTGACTAATTAAGGAAGCTGGTTGTATATGTTTCAATAAATGTGTTGTAGGTAATTAAAAAACTAAAGATGATGCCATCATCAAAGAAAAGTGGGTGGGCATGACCCCCAACGGGTCCATCCAATGGTAGGGTGGTCTCGGTTAGCTGGGATATTTTCTAAATCGGCCACACAAATTAAAAAAAACAATAAATTGATTGATGGGACAAAAAATGGGCCAGCACTAGCTATGGCACTAACGGGACCTCATGCACACAATAGACACCTCCACCACCACACGGCCTTGCAGGCGAGGAGTGTCTGTAATAACTAGATGCATACTAGATACATCTATTATTGCATTTGTACTGGATAAGAGTCCAACGGCACCTTCCCCAAGACCCCTCAAAGGGGGTATCCCACACATATTGGCAATAAGTGCCATGTATCACATACATAGGAGGCACCCCATCGGTTGATTGTCGTGGCTCCACTCCAGCTCTCCTACATCTTGGGGATTGGCCCCTCAATGCTTTGCTTTTACATATAAGCACATTCGCACAAGACTCCTCTCTTTTTTCGGCGAGATCCAAGAGATACTATGTTTTCTCACCAATAATTTCCCCTAAGAAATGAATGGCTAACCTACGGCAAGGGGAATCTCATCTTCTCAAGCGTGGGTCAACTATAATTCAATCAATTGCTATGCATTTCCAAGAGTTAATACCATATGTATGATCAATGCAATAGTGGATGTCTCATTATGCACAAACAATTATGTTTTGAAATCAGCCTATGTGCTAGTACAGAAACAGTCTTTTCATGACTTCCAACTAGTACATATATGCTTCGTTGCAAGAATTTGGCACCAAGGTGAACCTTGTGCTACTAAATCCCGTAAAATAGAATTACTGGTTTTTTCCTTCTTTGCGGGTTTTAAAATTTGATGCAGGACTGCAGATCAACCCTCATTCAAGGCTTAGCGCACCTCCAAACAACCAACTCTAGCCCTCCATCGATCCGGGAGTGATCCAGTACCATGCCGGACAAGCGTCCTTCAACCGATTCTCTTCTTGGTTCTTCCCACATGAATTGCCTCTTGGAAGAGAGAGGGAGGAGAGAGAAAGACTGGTTCTTTTTATCTCTAAGCATAGTACATCATTTCTTGATCAGATTTTGGTGATGGAGAGCGAAGGTTGGATGTAAGGCCAAGGAGGATTCTCTCTCTCTCTTTGTCACATCAGAAATGACCAATCATTGGAGATTTTGGAGGCACCGAAAAATGGACCCCCCCCCCCCCCCCAATGACATTTCATTTTTTGGTTATTAAGCTCTTTATTAAGAGCTTTTAAGCTTTTAACCAAATTATATAGTTCATGGCTTCTTGGTTTCACACTCTTGAAAATGGGTTTTTCAATTTGGAGGGGCCAAACGACATCGAAATTGAGATCTGTCTGGACGGGTGGATTCATGACGTCAAAATCTACAAATGTGGGCCCCATCCTGCTCTTCCTGGTTTCCAGATCCAGTAGCTACTTCACAACCCTGAACCTTGCAGGGATTAAATGGGGGGTCAAACGGGCTCGGATCGAAGAACCGAGACTTGCGTTGGATTCCTGGCATCGAAATGCATTTAGGAAAACTCTAGCTCTCGGCCATCTGCCACTGTTGACTTTTTCATGAAAATTCGCTCTTTGGCATCTCTCAGGCACTACCATTTGACAATCTGGTGTCCGATTTGAGGTTTGGAAATTTCTAACAGTCCATCTTCCCAAAGTCTCATCTGACATATCGAGAAATCATGAGAATTTTCCAATCGTCGCTCGATGGGTCTTTAAAGCACTTTTGGGACCTTGTCGCTTAAAATCATACTAATTCCAACTACTGCCTTCAATGAAGCATATTTTTCCCCTAAATTCAGATTTTTGGGCTATTTTTAAGCACTTCTCAACGTCAAAAATCATCTGTCATTGACCAACTAGTCTCGCTAGGTAGAACCGACTTGCATTTTTTTAGGGGACCGAAATGGGATTTTGCCTTATGGGTAGGAGGGTTGACATACCACACTCGCCTTCATTTCCCATTCTCTTTGAACTAAGTGCAATGGCAGTCTGCTTTAGTTCAACTAATCTTGTAGGAAGTGGGAACTCAAAATTACTGACGCTAGCTAGCTATTAGGAGACTTGTCTGATTTTAGAAGCTCGAAATTCAGGTCGATCCTAGTGGGTTTGGTCGAAACTCTTCCATTGCAATGTAGACTCAGTAGGGTCTACGTGACAAACCTTGTGATACTCCAAGGGACTGTTGGGCGTTGTCATTTGGAAAACCTACTAATGGACTACTAAAAGTGCACCTTGGAACGAGCCTGGCAAACACCTCATAGTTCTCTGTGTTTGAGATGACACATCCTAAGGCCAATCCTTGGCCCTTGGACGATGTAGGAGAGCCATAGGAGCCATAACAATCATCAGCAATAAGAGGTGGTCTATTTATGTATATAACAAGGTACTAGTCACTTATATGTATGGGATACTCTCTCTGCTTTGAGTTAGGATGGACAGTATGTTGGACTATAGTTTAAAACTCATGTTTATAAACACATTTGATAGATAGATAATTTTATATTATCTAGACACTCTTGGCTGCAAGGTCGTGGGGGTTGTTTAGTGTGTGTAGGAGCACAACTAGAGCCTTAGAGCCAATGTTGGACCCATTTTTGGTTCGGATACCACCATAATTTATGATGGTGTTCTCCATAAGGTTTAGTTTGAAGGTTGTATCTCACGCATAGACCTTGTGGACCTTAGTGAGAGACTGAATGATGCATTCTAGCTCTGTAATGCATCCAGGTCCTAATTTACAATTTTCTCTATCATGATGTTCTTTATGAACCACTTGGGTATTTTGAGCTAGCTAGTTGTGGGCTTGTTATATGTGAAGAGATGGTGGAGCACTTGTGCTTTGAATTTCGGCTTCGGAAAATTGGATAATTAGCTCACAAAGATATGATGTGAGGTCATCCAAGAGCGATGATCCATTGAAACATCTTGCAATGTGGAGTTCTTTGTTGATCAATAGCTTGTCAATGAGCGAGTAGTGAAGCAGTTTTTTCAATAGAATCATCAACACACGAGACTCGATAGATTGCATGGAGGGATGTGGTCTCATAGTATGTGGGGTCATACTTCAAGATACTAATTATCTTTTTGAAATAGAAGCCTACTATTACTAAATTAGACTAACATTTAATGCTTATAAAACAAGAAATGGAACAAGAAAATGATAATCTTCCATTAGTCTAAGCTTCATGGAATATAATAAAAATACAATAAATAATGCCAAACCAATTGTCCTTGTCGAATTCTTAAAAAATGAAATAAAGATGATTACAATGGCACTCTCTCCTATTCATAGTTTTTGTCCAATACTAACTAGTGCTAGTTATTTTCAACTTATTTACAAGGCTTTCGACTTCTTCATCCTTTGTTATCCTCCATTATAGACCATCCCCATTGAAATAGCTTTGTCCTCAAACCTTGTATGATGGAAATTATAGAATCAATTCCATCATACAAGGTATGATGGACATCATGCAAGTTATGATGGAAATAGCTTTCTCATGGGAAATAAAAAATGATGAACTATCTCCCATGAGAAAGAAGATTTACAAATAAGGCAAAATTGTAAAAAAAAAAATCCAAGCCCTATCGAAAATAGAGTTGTAAGGGAAAATTGACCATAACTCAAGATATATTCCTCCTAATAAAGCAAATGAGGAGTCTAAATGTAGAAGACACTTCATAGTACCCATTGAAGCCCTAAAGACCTAATTTTGATGGAGTTAGAAGAATTATTTCTAATCTAGAAAATTATTACAACAAGCTATAACCTATTATGTGGCATCATGAATCGACCAAAAAATCCACCTCAATCAAAAGGTATTCCAATATTCTAGTCATCACACATCCAAAAATGATCATCCTCACCGGATCAGAAGGTATTCCAACATAATAGCTCTCCAAGAGAGGAAAATTGACATCAAGGACAAGTATTAAGCCACCCGGATCAAATGGATATAATGCATCATATTGTCGTTGTCATCCTATCAACCATGTCATATGCATATGCATTCCAAGCATAGTGTCCATAGGCAACTCCACCAAGAAATTCATATCCATCATATGTATCCTCATATGCATTCCAATGAATTTCTTCTTTTTGTTTTTGTATACCATGGTTATGCATGGGCTAATGTAAACCACCATATGCATATGCACCATTGTGTGATGATCCATTGTCTTAAGACATTTGATTTTAACACAATCCTCTTGAGTCCCATGAGAACCATGTAACTCTTGATATTGCTCTTCTTCTTGATCAACCAACCTCTTTTCCATCCACATCTTCTTGATCTTCCTCATCTTCATCATCTTGTTCTTTTGAATCTTTATCTTCTTGTACTTCTTCATCATTTTTTCACCACTCTTGAAGTCATAGTATTCATCTTTGTAGTAGCATGCTTCCCATTGTCCTAATGATGGTAACACCTTAGAAAATTAGCATATCCCTTGCATAGGGTTGTCCATAGGAGTCATAAGAATTACCCTACAGCTCCTCACATAGGGCTATCTATAGGGATCACAAGAATTACCCTAGTATTCATAAGGATATACATAAGAATTCTCTCCCTTACCATCATAATAATGGCCATAGTGCTACCCCATATAGTCATGAGAGTGACTAGGATTATGTCCATAATGCTATTGTCCATGTACAATTGAGAATTGGCCATCATTAAAATAAGGTTTATATCATATATCTTTCCCAAAACCATGATCATCATATATACATTCATTATGATGTTGACCATAAGATGAAGGTACACAAAAAATATCATCATATGAATAGGATATGATGTAACATCAGTCACTCTATTAAGATTTAACTCCATGCTATGGGATGTAGCCAAAGAAATCACCTTGTCAATCTTTGAATCCACCATGTGACCAAAATTATCAACCACTTCCCATAACTCCACTATTTGTGACCTCCATTCAGCATCTCTCATATCCTGAATGGACATTTTATGAGTGCTGCCCATAGTACCTTGTAGTCACTAATTTGCCTCTAACTTGAGAACTACTTGTCCAAATGAGGTGTTTGATGGCTCCACTCAAAGGTTATAGTGTCCCCTCTTTATCTTGGATGCATTGGTTTTATGCTAGAATGCAAATACCAATTTCTGTATCGCAGATTGACCAAATCTATACAAAGTAAAACAACACCATATTTTGCCATATTATGAGATTGTTTTGACTTATAAATCCTTGTTTTTCATCTAAAGAACATTTGGAAACTTTGTAGAAAACTAATAGAGCTATTTTAGCATTTTTATGACTTGCAAAGAGTATTTACTGACTCAATTTTAACCCATGATTCCTTGCAAATTGACTAGAATTGACTAGTTCCTTCTGGCACTATAACAAACCTCAATATTCAATCCAATACCAACCAAGTGTTTAAACAAACCATTACTATAACTAATCCACAATGCATTGATCCAAGTTCAAAAATTTGAAGACACAATGAATCAAGAATATATAAACCCAATAGAATCAAAGAAAGCCTCAAGAAATAAGAAGGTGGTTCAATGTTGGTAGAATGATCACTAACTTGAAGATACCCTACATAAGATTGATCATATAATCAATGGGAGCTTGTAATGTGATGACCTATTCCATCAAATATCTATTGTAGAGACATCCTTTTAGCAATATTTATCATGAATATTGATAAAATTGCAAGAATATAAGTAATCTTTAATGTCCCCCCTACTGTCTAAGAGCTAAGAAAGAAAGAATACTCCAAATCTTAATGGCATAGTTCCATGTTGATAGTGTTTGATGTTGAAACTTAGGTTCAATTCAAAGAGCATGGAAATACCAATATCCCCTTCCAATCTTTAATTATTTTCTTAAGAAATCTTGTTGGCCTATTTAGTCATAGTAAGGTTTGGGAAAAAAAATTCAAATGGTTGAAGTCAATGCTTCAATCCTTGTCCAATGATGAATGTTGGAGCTTCAAAGGATTTCTAGGAGAAGATTGAGCCAAAAGCACCTTCAGATGATCAATATTTTATCAAGGAATAATTGATGTCTTGTCATAATCAACCATTGAAGAGGTATTATCTTCAAAGCTACTCCACAAGGCATTACAATGAATATGAATCTTGATTAAGATCTAGAATAGAGTGCTTGAGCTCTGATATCAAGCCCTCAACTGTGATAATCATGTAGATTAAGACTAGACCAAGGTGGTGTAGAAAATATAGGCTATTTTTTAGCATTTCATGGGCATGTTGGCTAGCTTCATAATCAAAGTGGTACTCTAAATGATCCTTAGAATGTAAGGATTGATGTTGAGGGTTGATATGACTATGTTTTTTGCTGTTTTTTGTTGGATTTTTGGGTGATTTTTGTATGATTTGAATGATGATTGATTGGTTTAGAAGTGTTTGAGAGAGTTTTGGATAAGGTCGAATAGGTTTGAGAAGCTCATGATGATGTGTTGAAAGGTTTTGTTGAGTGTCCAATAGGTTCTAATTGGTTTTGTTTAGCTTTTGTTTTGTTATATTTTCTTTTTGTATGAGGTTGGAATGATGATTGATGGATTTTAAGAGTGTTTGGGAGATTATTGAATGATTTTTTATGGTTTTGAATGGCTTTAGTTTAGCTTAATGCTTTGTGATGACTTTCTGTTAAGCTTCTATAGAGCCTCCATTTTTGTTCTGTTTTTGTGATGTATGCCTCTGTAAGTGTTTTGTTGGATGAATGTGTAGCTTGGAGAAGTTTCCTAATCTTGGGAAAATATGAATACAAGTTCAAAATAGCTCAAAAAAGTGGAAGACATAGTTGCAAAAGACTCAACTAAAGACTAAAGTGACAGTGGCACTGTTAAGTTATGAAAGGACACTGTAGTGGCTCTTGTATCCCTTCTTCATAGTAGGCATATCTCTTGGGAGGGGTATCCACGACCAAAAAGGGGCTTTGGATTATTATTCTTCATGATTTCAATGTACCATTGAGAGAGAGCATGAGAGAGAGATAGCAAATTTTTCATGCTAAAAACAATGTATCTATGAGTGAGAGACTAAGAGAGAGATTATGAAGACTATGAAGCTATTGAAGATGAATACTATGTGGTGATTTCCATTTAAAGTCGAGAAATTTTTTGTTTTATTTTTTTATTTTTATGAAGAATATGAATAATGTGTTGAAGTTATGTTGTGATAAATCTGTGGGAGGATTATTATATGATGTTGCGCAAAGATTTGAGAAAATTTGTATTGTTTTTCTTCTTGTGGTTGATTAAAATATGAGTAACACGCTTGTTGATGATACAATATAGATTTTCTTGCAGTAGATTCCCTATTTTCTTGTTGTTCCTCTTGGGCTCCATATTTTTGGTTTGTAGTGGAGAAAACTACCATTAACAAGCACCAACAGACGCATTGAAAATGGAAGAAGTGACATTGTTAAAGAGAAAGAAAAGCAATGGAAGATTGGATAATTCTTATAAGTGTTGAAGAATTGGAGATCTTCATTGCCAAAGATAATTTCTATGAGAAGTGCATCCCTCAATGGCGGAATCATGTCACTATCTTGATGCATGCTCTATGTGACAAACTGATCCCACTATGCCACCCTAAAGCTATAGAAAGTTGTATCACAATAGCCAATTGTTTTCCACAAAACTGAAAAGAAAAGAAGAAATAAAGAGAATAACCATCCATGTGAGATTTTTCCTTCATTGAAGAATTTCCAATCATCAAGTGGGAGATCGTGAAGAAGCTTCAGGAGTTGTGGTCAGTTGAAGTTCAGAAGAAAAATAAGGAAAAGAGTTGGATTATGTTCGTGGATGCTCAACAACAAGATATGTGGGATGCTTGATGTGTTGAAAATTCATGGATCTAGAGCATGGCTATGGAAGATGGAACACAAAGACAATGTTCATGATGACATAGAGTAGATAGACCGATTGTTACTCAAGTGAACTAGTTCCAAGATGGAAGCATGGACTCATAAACACAATCTTTAGTATGACACGGACTATGACTGAAAGGACAAAGTACAATTGTATTCCATTATTGAATGATAAGAAGGTATATCACTTTATAGGCTCATGATGGTTCCCTTTTTCTCCACTATGCTTATGGGATTCAGGCATCCTCTCTAGTAAAATATTTGAGTCTTGCCCTATTGCTCTATACAAAGAGGCTATCACATGGGTGTGATTTCATAAATCTCAACACCCCTCCTCAATCACAACCAGAAAGGCACAAAGTGTGTAGAGGCTTTAATGAGTCACCATCTATAAAGTGTGGACACACCATAAACATGGTAAACACAAGATGTTATCACATAAAAAGCTAAGTGTGGGTGCCACAAACATGGTGGACATCCAAAGGCTGTAATAGGGGCCTCATAAAGTGTATAGAGGAGGCTATAATGCCATGTTACATGAGGAGTTTTACAAGGCGTATGTCAGGAGCATTAATGGCAAGTACACACAATAAAAAGTTCTAGTGAAAAAATAGAGACAAGGACTGACATGCCCTTGTGGTTTTCTTCATCAGATATATCATGATAGGCATAGCAGATCTTCTTTTCTTTGTTTGCTTCTTTGATGCAGTCCACTTTGCTTTCTTTGATGCCCTTTTTGTCTTCATGGTCTTCTTTTTCTTGGTCTTCATTTGTGTGCTCTTTTTGGTCTTCTTCTTCATTGACTTTTCTTGCATTAATATTCATGCTCATGTCCCCCTCAAGCAAAGGTATCATCATCTTTGAGGCAACACAAATGTCTTCAGAGTCTTCAAATAAGATCATTGATTGCTATTTCATGTAGGCAGCTCCATATCTTCCTACAAATGGAGCACACAAGTCTTCCATGTAGTGCAAATAAGTAAGAGGAGTTATGTTACTCTTCATGAAAGGTATTCATTTAAAAAACTTCATGTTTGACATTTCCATGGTTTAGAATCAACACCAAATATTTGATTAAATCAATAAATGCATTGAAAATGATTGTGTTAAAGGACACAAGAAGCAATAGTGTTAAACAACACTATTTAGTATCAAAGGATACTAGCTTGTTCTTGAATCTCCAAGTTAAATCTTGAGTCCCCTCCTAGCTGATTTGAGGTGATGGGAACTGAGTAAGAACTCAAATTAGAGTGGCATAAACTTCAGTGAGTTGGAGTGAAGTGAAAAAACTGAAGTGGGAGAGGGTCTTGAGCTTGGTGTTGGATGCTTGGTCTTGAGGTATTCAATTATTCCAAAGTCTCCCCTTCTTGCTAGTTTGATGGGTGGAGATTGATTAAATCAATGAATAAGAATGGCAGCAAGCTTGGTTTAAGTGGTAGGAGAGAGAAAATGAAGAAAAAAATGAGCTTGAAGTGAAATGGCTATGGAGTCCTCTCTTAGGGTTTAGCAGTCGACTCATTTTTTGGTCACACAGAAGCCTGTAGAGGCAATCATTTGATGAATCCTTTGATGGGGAAATAGCTCATGAGCCAACCTTCAATTTCCCTATGGTCGTCGCAGGGAAGATCACGGCATGTGCGCACAACGATAATAGTATGACCTGATGATGGCGTAGAATGGGAAGCGTGCTAGAATTCATGCAATGCTGGTCTAGAGAGGCAGCAATGTTAGGGTTTTAGGTGATAGAGAGAAGCCCTTGAGTGTGGGAGATATCTCTAGAAGGAATCTTGCAAAGATATGTCTTCTATGAAGAGATCCAAGGGCTCAAAGGAGGCACGATGCCTGCTGGCTATGGCTGCCACAAGGTGGAAGATGAAGATGAAGTTGAAGATGAAGTCATGAGTTGACATTGATTTGGATTGAGTTTGAGAGAGACTAAGAGAGTAGAGAGAGGAGCTAAGTTGATCTTAGCCATGCTCGATTGAGCTCTGATACCATGTTGAAAATGCATGGATCTAGAACATAGCTATGGCAAATGGAACACAAAGACAATGTTCATGATGACATAGATTAGATAGACCAACTGTTACTCAAGTGAATTAGGTTCCAAGATGGAATCTTGGACACATAAACCCAATCTTGAGTATGACACTGAGACTATGACTGAAAGGACAAATTACAATTGTATTCCATCATTGAGTGATAAGAAGGTAGATCCCTTTATAGGCTCATGAGATGATTCCCTTTTTCTCAACTGTGCTTATGGGATTTAAGCATCTTGTATTTCAGGCATCCTCTCTAGTAAAATATTTGAGTCTTTCCCTATTACTCCATACAAAGAGAATGTCACATGCGTGTGATTGCATAAATCTCAACATGGTGCACTGACAACCTTCTATTTGTCCAACATGGTTTCAATAGCATAGGTTGAAGAATGAGTTTTGATGCCTTCAAAACCGAATACATTCCCCTCTATAGTGGAATGAAAGTTGAATCCATGGACATTGAAAAGGAGGAAGTAGAAGAAATGTTGACAAGACAGTCTTCCAGAGATTGTTGAAGCCCTTCTGATTCTATTGAGTATAGACAAATTGGGTGGAGCTAACTCCCTGATAAATGACGTGATCAAGAGGCAAGAACTAGAACAAGTCTAGAGGTATGTGAAAAGAGAGAAGGCAAGAATCAAAGTTGAGAACAAGCTAGCATAGCAGAAGCCTCCTTTGATGCCCTTGCGGCACTCTTTACAAAAGTCCCCATGGCGACTCAAGGTCCCCTTCCTAGTCAGATCTATCCTAGAAATATTGATGATAGGCTAGCGAGTATAGTCACGTTGCCCATATTTAAGGGAGAGTACAATGAAGACTGTGATCTTCATGTAGTTGAGTTCATGGTAGCGTGTGTAGCCAACAATGCTAGAACCCTCAAGCATTGGTTGGTGATATTCTGCACCACTTTCAAAGGCAAGGCATTTCAATGGTATGAGAGATAAGCACCAATAACTTTTGACACATGGGACTATTGAGAAATGACAAATGATGTATGCACCAAGAAGAGATGTCATGAATTCCATATGCACGGTGGAGAGAAAGGGGACCATCATGAGCCTATAAAGTGATGTACCTTCTTATCATTCAATGATGGAATACAATTGTACATTGTCCTTTTAGTCATAGTCAGTGTCATACTTAAGATTGTGTTTATGAGTCCAAGCTTCCATCTTGGAACCTAATTCACTTCAGTAACAATTTCTCTATCTACTCTATGTCATCATGAATATTGTCTTTGTGTTCCATCCACCATATCCATGCTCTAAATCCATATTTAAGACTTCTCCAGCTCAAATATCTTACCGTATTATTTCCTATGTGAGTTGCTATAAACATAAAATTAGTCACATGTCTGCTAGTCCTCCATAGCCAAAGCTTCAAAGCTTGACATTTTCAGTGTTTCTTGTCACCGGAGCTATTAACAGTAAGTTTAATCATTGAGCTACTCTCGCTAAAGTTCCCTACAAATCTGGAAGTGCCCGAGGAAGCTTAGAAGTTATCCAAAAAGATTCAAGAGAAGACCAAGACTCCAAAATTTGCTAAAAATTTGATGGGAAAGAATTTGCTAAAAACTAAGACTCCATGATTTGCTAAAAACTAAGTTCCTGCAATTTTGATTTGGTGATTCACTTAGTTTTTAGCAAATTCTTTCCCATCAAATCAAAAACAAGGGGAGAAATCACCAGCAACATCAAACTCAACATAAAGATTTTCAAATCTTCAACCATAGTATTTTTTATACTCAACTAGTGTTATTGGGCAGTAATCTACTTGTGTTCTTGGGAAACTCACTTTCTAGTATTATCTCAGCTATTTGAAGTTTATCAACATGGCAGAACTTGAGCAAATAGCCAAGTTTAATGGAGAAGGCTTTCATGCTTGGAAGGAGAAGACCATGTACCACCTTATGCGGAAGGACTTGTGGGACCTATTTGAGGATGATGCAGATATCAAGAAGGAAGATGATGAAGACGGGTTCATTAAAGAAGAATAGCTCAAGACAAAGGAGTCAAAAAACATGAACAACAAGGCTTTAGGCATCATTGCCTGGGGATTATCTGATGATGCATTGCACCATATCTCTGACATCAAAGATGCTAAAAAGGCTTGGGGTGAACTTGACAGGATCTTTGGAAGTCAAGCCAAAAACTCTAAGGTCAAATTGTTAATGCAGTTCTATAAGCTTGACATAAAAAACAACACTTCAATGACTATGCAAATCAACAAATTCAAAAGTCTAAAAACTCAACTTGCCACTTTGAAAAAAATAATAGATGAAGATGAAGCCATTGGTGTACTCCTTGCTAGTATAAACCAGGATCCTTATGAAAATCTTGTCTCTACTCTAAGAAATATACCTAATTTGTCACAAAAAGACTTTGAGCACTCTCTTCTTGATGAAGAGAATAAATAGAAGGAACAAGAATGCAAAAGATGGTGTCCCATCATCTAGGGAAAATCTCTTATACACCAAAGGAGCTGTTGGAGCTAAAGGCCGAGGTGGAGGATTCAACTCCAACAACAAAGATTGGATGACATGTCATTATTGTGGTAAGACTGTCCATATAGCCAGTGAATGTTTCCATTGTAAAAGAGCACAAAAAGTGCAGAATGGTAACCACTAGAATCAGTTCCTAAATGAAAGAGAAGAAGATGATGATGCTTCCACCATCAACAACAACTCTGATAGATTGTTTTGAAGAAATTATATTTTCCATAGTGGATTTTGTTTCTCTTAGTGGATTTTCTTTGTAAAAAAAACCCTTATCAAATATGTAAAGTTTCAAGCTTTAACTTGACTAGGCTGTCTATGAGCTAGTCTCCCGAGCCATGTCATCAGTTAGGGGGGGAAAAAGCCAACAAGTGTAGGAACTCATCATTTGAGGGGGGTGTTGAGAAATGACAAATAGTGTATGCTCCAAGAAGAGATGTCTTGAATCCCATATGCACAGTGGAGAAAAAGTGGACCATCATGAGCCTATAAAGTGATGTACCTTCTTATCATTCAATGATGGAATACAATTGTACTTTGTCCTTTCAGTCATAGTCAGTGTCATACTCAAAATTGTGTTTATGATTCCAAGCTTCCATCTTGGAACCTAATTCACTTAAGTAACAGTTTCTCTATCTACTCTATGTCATCATGAACATTGTCTTTGTGTTCCATCCGCCATAGCCATACTCTAGATCCATGCATTTCATCAAGGAAAACCTAAAGTTGGCCTTTCTCACTAAATTTAGGAACGAAGATTTTGAAGAGCGGATGTGAGAGGAGTTTATCAGTCCTTTAGTGAACGGGTGGAAGCATATGTCTCTGGAATGGAATCCATAGTGAAGAGATGGACCAGCCATCACTTGGATGAAGGCATCTAGAAGGGAGTTTTTCTTAGAGGCCTACAACCAAAAGTTATAAGTTTGTGAAACTGAGAAGACTAGTCAACCTACAAGCAGCAGTGAAAGGTGCAAGACTGTATGATAAAGTTGAAGTAAGGTTGTCGTCGATGATCTTAGGAAGAGGATTCTTACCTCCTCCCATGCCAAGAATGGTATATCCACCAAATGCAATCCCAGGGACTCTTCCCTACCCCATCCTTAGATGCAAATAGTGCCATAGTATAGTGTACTAAATCCATCGGCCACAAACAACAATCCCTCAAGCTCAAACAGTTCCCCCAATGGTGACTCAACAACAACAATGAAACCCTACCAACTAGAACCAACAACTTTATTGGAGCTTTAAATCGGAATCAGAACAAAGGACCCTCTAGATCAACCCAACCAGTCTATGTAGTGATTACGAAAGTTTCCCAAATCCCTACTTGAGTACTCCAAGAGGAGACAATTTGAAGGACTATCTATCGAATTTAGTTGCAAGCATAAAGGAGCTGATAGATGTGATTACTACAAAATAGCTATACATACATACCACCAACGTATCCAATCCTGCAGGAGGTGGAAGAGATGTAATGCGATCTAATACATGGTTGATTTTTTACTTCGAGAAGTGCTTAAAAATAGCCAAAAAATCCAAATTTCAAAGGAAAAACAGACTTCGACGCTCAGATAGTTCTAGTTGTGTGACATTCCTAGAGGCGTCCTCAAAAGACGAGTCCTTGAGCCAAGAAGTAACTAATTCCCAAACCAAACGTGAAAAAACCTTGATACCCTTTCAAGATCCCAAGGAGTAAGTGGATTCCTTCTTGAAAGAGAAATTCAGTTCCATTGGAGCATTAAATGAGGATACCGCTCCCTTAAAGGAGTTGGATCTGTACCCAAAGCAGTTCATGGAACCTTCATCCGCGAAGTCAAAGGTGAAAGACAATTAACTTTCATAGATGCTGATGGTACTAAATGGCACCTAAAGGTGGATATCAGTCTTCCAGAAGAAGAGTTGTAGATCCTGCATGACCTTTTGAAGGAGACTTTGTACATGTTTGCATGGTCCTACAAAGATCGAAAGGGGATTGATCCCACGGTGTGTCAGCATCACATCGACCTAGAGCCTGATGCCAAGCCGGTGAGGCAAAGACAAAGGCACATGAATCCAAATTACATCACCTTGGTAAAAACCAAATTGTTAAAGCTCCTTGAAGCCGAGTTTATCTATCTAGTGGCCAATAGTGCATGGGTTTTGCCCATCATGGTAGTATCCAAAAAGAATGGAAAGCTATGAATATGTGTGGACTTCCAAAGTTGAATTCCAAGACTAAGAAGGATCATTTTCCTATTCCTTTTACAAACCAACTGTTGGATACAGTGGCTCGACATGAACTCAAGTCCCTTTTGGGTGGATCTAGTGGATACAACCAAGTCCAAATCATCGCAAAAGAAGATCAATCCAAAACAACCTTCACAATAGAATAGGGAACATGTGCTTACAAAGTAATGTCGTTTGGGTTTGGTAACACCCTTGCTACCTTCCAAAGAGTGACAATGGCCACATTCCAAAATCATCTGCATGATTTCATTGAGGTATACCTAGATGACTTCTATGTCTATAGCCTAATTTGTGAGCATTGGGGACACCTAGAATAGTGATTTGATAGTTGTTGAAAGTATGGGATCTTTCTCAACCGTGACAACACGTCTTTGAAGTCTCTTTAGGAGTTCTTCTAGGCCGCATTGTCTCTACACAAGGGATAGCAATAGGTACTACCAAGATTAAGAAGACTGCAACTCTAACAATGCCAACCAACCTCAAACAACTGAGGGGATTCCTCGACCATGTGGGATATTACAGATAGTTCATTGCACACTCTGTAACAAAGGCAGTCTCTTTGCATAAACTTTTGAGGAAAGACATAGAGTTTGTGTAGATTGTTGATTGTGACAAAGAATTTAACACTCTAAAGTAGTGTCTGGTTGAAGCACCCATTTTGCAACCTCCTGATTAGATGAAGGAATTCCATGTGTACACTGATGCATCAGTAGAAGGGTTAGGCACAGTCTTATGTCAAAAAGGCTCCTCGAAGTTAGATCAACCTATCTATTATGCAAGTTGAAAAGTAATTGATCAAGAAAGAAACTGCATAGTAATGGAGCTCAAATGCCTAGCAATGGTGTTTACCTTGGAGAAGTTTTGACACTACACTTGTTGTCAATGCACTTCAAATTTTATGTGGACTATGAGGCACTATCCTTCATCATTTGGCCAAATTTCAAAGGCCAAATGATGAGATGACTCCTTTTCTTCCAAGAGTCCGTGACTTTGAAGTGGTTACCAAGCCTAGTCATCCCCATGTACTAGCTGATCATCTATCGCGAATTTGTTAGAGCGATTAAGAGGAGTAGGATGACCCAGACCTTCTTGATACTTCCCTCTTTCTAGTCAAAATTGTAACCCATGGTATGCAATCATTGCCAACCTCTTGCAAACTCAACAGTATTCTCCTAGTATCACAAGCTGTGAGAAGAATAAGCTTCTATTGAAGTCTCCCCTACACCCTATTAGGTGGTGCTCTTGTTGCCAACATCCAAGTCAAAGTTACCAATCGCATCCTCTGTTCAATTCTAAAAGGACGGTTGTTGCATATCATCATGATTAGGATGACCAACTTACAAAGGCCCCTTGGGTGTACAGAACCTCCCATAAGGCTGCTACAGGATAGATACCCTTCCAGTTGGTGTACGGTATAGAAGCCATTTATCCTGTTGAGTTAGAGCTACCCTCTTTTCTTGTGGCTATCATAGAATGCCTAGGTGATAATGAGTCCCTACATTGCTATCTCTTACACTTGGAATGTTTGGACGAGACTCGTATAATGGGCTTACATTGTATGGAAGCCACACAGGCACAATGAAAAGCCTATCACAACAGCTTCATCAAGCATAAAGAATTCAAGGAAGGTGACTTAATCATGGCCTATGACATGAGATTTGGCAAGTTTCCAAGAAAACTCGAACAATTCTAGATGGACCCCTATAAGGTACTTGCTCTGTCAACGCTAACCGCTCTATCCAAGTGCAGGTCATGGATGGATGCTTCTGATGATCCCTTCCTAATTAATGGCTATTGCATAAAGAAGTATTACCCTCTTTAGGGATCTTGAAAATCACTGATAATAGCCCCTTCATCCCTTATGCATCAACTAGTAAGGATTTGCCTATTGCTCCTGATAGCCCTCCTACTTACCCAGGTGGCCTCATTCTTCTAGCTCCTCGCAGCCACCTCCTATCCCTACTTTGCTCCCTTATCATCTGATCCAACAGAGGTGGTGAGGATGGTTCTGATACATGGTGTTCCTGTCATTCTCCTCTTAGAATATTTTAATTTTAAAAAAATATAAATATATATCGATCATGAGAGAAAAGGACTTCAATCCCTATCATACTGACCTATTCTTCAAGAAAAGGTGGAAACACCCTTGGGAGTAAGGAAAAAGAAAAAATAATTATTATTATTATGGAAGAAAAGAAAAAAATTCCATGTTATAACATGCCTCATTCCAAAAAAAGGTAACAAACACCCTCAGACAGAAAACTAACTGTGGAAAAGGTGGCAATACCCTACAATACAAATCAATTAATCTTTTCAATGACCTTCTAGGAGCAATTCTGAAGCCGGCTCCCTTGGTGCGTTGTATTCTACAACTCCATGAGTGAGTCTGACTCTTATGGCAGACAACAAGATTAGACAATCCCTTGAGTGTCATGAGCTTTCATCCTAACTAGATGGGAATGTGAGTATGGGTTGCCCTTTGTATTTATCAAATGAGTGTGAGATAGAGGGTGGGGTGAGTGACCAACCTTTGCCCTTTAAATCCAGAAGAGAGCTGAGATGTGTGAATGGAATGTTGCACGCATAGGCTAGGCCTCTCAATGCACAATGCACAATCTATTTGTGCATGGCACTATAAGGCTCCCTAGCCTTCCTTCTCGCATCGTATGCTAGCATAGGGCAAGATGCACTGCTGTATAATTAATTGCCCACAAGGCATACAACCTTCGCACAAGTGTTCAGGGAGGATTCCATCAATGGGCATAAGGAACTCGGCTGCCCTCCTATATCTATTAACAGAGTGTGAGATAGGCGAGCTAAGTGTATTTGATTTTCCTTTCATCAAATAAGAGGTGAGGATTGAGGGACGTTACGATAATTGATATCAGGTACGTTTTCATTTTCCTACCCACATACAGGACGGGCCTCTGCTATCACTACACACATCACTCTATTCGGTGCACTACACTACAAGGCCTTCCTTCTTACACTTATGTTGCCAGATGGGTTGGGACACACTAATGCACCATCAACTGTGCACACTGGTATACTCCTTTTGGACCGTTCTTCTTGTCAATTTTGAAACCGGGTGTGAGATATAGGTTTCAATCATTCTCCTTGAGTGATGTGAGTTATGGGGCAAGTGCCTGATCTATCATCCTCCTAGGAGTGACTATGGAGATTGAGTGATGTATACCTCTGGCTTCTATATCTTTATTGACAATGCCACCTCCTTGGGTGTTGCTACATGGTCCCTGCCATGTCTAATTCGTGATGTGGAGAGCCTCGACACCTCTTGCAGGTGACTTGGACTCCCTAGTGTGTGTCGTCTCGACGCTCTCCATCAACCAACTAAATGGGCCAAGTGTTTCTAACACTGCCTCTTACATTCATTTATGTGTATGTCATTTTTTAACTGTGGGGATGTATGGGTATGGGTCGTGGTCAAGTGTTAGGCCCTTGTTTATTAGTCAACCCGATCTATTCATGTATTAAGTGTGGAGCCACGTCCCTACATGTCTTGGTTGCATACATTCATGAACACCCTGTTAATTGATCCTTACACCATACTTTGTTTTCCTTATGCCCTTTTGAGGTCCCTTCCTCACCCATCTGCCTTATTTCACCCCATTTTCGCAGTCATCTGTAACCCTATTGGTTGTTTTATCATTTTGTTGGTCCTCCATGTGAATGCACCCTACCTTCACTAAAAAACTGCAATATGCCCCCTACAGCCTTGTTCATCCCTTTGAATTGTCCACTTTTCCTTTTTTTGGCCATTAGTTCTTCTTAGCCACGGTTCCCAAGTTATTACTTTTTTATGACTTTTATGCGATTAGAACATGTTTTCATGCGAACGTGCCCTTTTTGGGCTAAAACTGCGATTTGATATGCTAGCTCTAATCTTTCCCTTTTCTTGCACACTTTTCTTTCTGCATCCCCTCTTTCCCTAATGCATGGATTGGTCGTTATTTATTTTTGCTATTTATGGATTTTATTATTTGGATTTTTGAGTGTGTTTTTACTGTTTTTTCCATGCAAACCACCCCATTTGCCATCAAAACCATGTTTCAATTGGATCACCCTCTCCAATTTGTCACTTTAAACATTTTTCCTTCTTGTTGCATTCCATTCTGACTTTTTTATTTTTTGTTACTAATTTCCAATTACATTTTTGGGTTTTATTTTTTCATTTTTTTCATGCGAATGGGTTCTATTCTCATCGCAACTACATTCTGATGCAATAACCTTGTTGGCCTTCTCATTATAGACAATTTTTCTTCCTTTTGCATTTCGTTCTGACTAACGAATTTTGTGAAACTAACTTTCGTGTGATTTTCGTGTGGCTAAATTTTCATCTTTTTTCACATGAACCCCCTAGTTTTGTCGAACGCACCCGACACATTGTCCATGCCATTCCTCCCATCGCCCTTCCCAATTTTGCTTTTTATGCCATGTTCATCCGATGTCCAAATCCCTTTGAATTAAATTTTTCGTCCTTTTTTTTATTTTTCGCTCGTGCGTGTCACGTAAATGCCCGATTTTTGCCACTACATGCTGATGCCACAACCTTGTTTGCCTCCTCATTACATACAATTTTTCTTCTTTCTGCATTTCATCTTGACTAATGGATTTTGTGAAACTAATTTTCGTGTGATTTTTCATGGCTGATTTTTCATCTTTTTCCACAAGAACCCCCTAGTTTCTGTCAAATGCACCCGACACATTGTCCATGCCATTCCTCCCATCGCCCTTCCCAATTTTTCTTTTTATGGCATGTTCATCTGATGTCCAAATCCTTTGAATTAATTTTTTCATCCATTTTTTTATTTTTCGCTCATGTGTCACGTAAATGCTCGATTTTCCCCTTGACATGCATACCTAACGTTCGTCATGTTGCATTTGGTCACCACCACGAACTCTCCCCCTGCCCTCATCCATTTCCGTCAACACAAATTTTTAAACCCCCTGCCTGCGTTGGTGCATGAGACAGGGGGCACGCGTTCCTTTTAACTAAATCTCAAAATATATTTTATAAAAAAACCTCTCTCTCTCTCTCTCTCTCTCTCTCTCTCTCTCTCTCTCTCTCTCTCTCTCTCTCTCTCTCTCTCTCTCTCTCTCTCTCTCTCTCTCTCTCTCTCTCTCTCTCTCTCTCTCTCTCTCTCTCTCTGTGTGCATCCTCCCTTCTCTCCCACCATCTCCCTTTCCCTTCCCTCCCTCTCCTCTCCCCATCCCGCCCCCTGCTCCCCCCTATCCCCCTGCCTAGCCCCACCCCCTGCCCCCCGTCCCCACCCACCCTGAAAGCCTACCCACCCTCTCCCCCTTCCCCCACCCCACCAGCCTACCCACCCCCTCTCCTTTCCCCTCAAACCCTGTACCCCCACCCTCAAACTTGCCCATCCCATCCCCTCAAACCTACCTATCCCCCCCACCATGAAACCTGCCCATCCCCCCCACCATCAAACCCGCTCGTCCCTCCACCCTCAAACCTTCCCATCCCTCCCACCATCACACTCGCTTGTTCCCCCACCCTCAAATAAGCCACCCATCCCCTAACCTGTGCGAACGCCCCCTACATGGTGAAATTGTTTTGCATGGTCATCGTGTTTTGGGTTTTCTACCCATGTGACCGCCCCCTGCAAGTCCCTTATCATGTGCAGGGCGGTGTTTGATCGTGATGGTGACTGTTCATGTAGGCACGTGCATGTTTGATTGTGTTCATGCGTACATGTGTTGTAAGCTCTCATTTCACGTGTGAGGATGCGCATCCTATTTTGCTCGTGCTGTAGAATTGCCATTCACACGCAACCATTTTATCACATAGCCTGCTATCTCGATCCTAATTACTTTAATCCTCTGCATTAAAAAATGAATAAACATAAATAAAATTTTGAAAAAACCTTAAAAATTGCATGAAAATTCAATAAAGTTTCAAAAAATTAAGAAAAAAAGGAAAAAAATCCAAGAAACTCCAAAATTATAGTTTTAAAATTTTATTTTTTTTATTTTAGAAAATAAAAATTAGCTTATATAATGAGAAAATGCTTGGAAATTTTGGATTTTTTAAATAAGCTATTTAAATTCATAACAATTCATTGAAAAAATCATTTTCACATTCCCAATATTTATATAGCTCTTTGGTCACTCAAATTTATTTATTTAAAAAATTAGCAAGAAAAACAAACAATGAATCCAATGAAAATAAGTCATAAAACTAACTAATCAAAATATTTCAAGTCCTATTCACATCAAATGTGACATGGCATCTAAAAACTAAATTTTTGAACACATCCCAATACACAATTCCCAAGCTTCTAAGGATTCAAACACCATGCAAAATAAAATTGAAAAATGGAAAAACACAAAGAAAAATTTTGAAAAAAACTTCTCAAAAAACCCCAACACATGATCACCCAAGTGACAAACCCTTCCTTGTCTCCTTTTTTTAACCATGGTATTCATATTGATTTCTTTGGACCTTACTACAAGTGTGGACTATCACTTAGTCAACCTATTCTTACAGACTACCACCTAGTCAACCTATTGTTCTCATACGTGGATTTTTCTATTCTACGGCTTGTTTGGACATGGGATTTTGTGCATCAAATCTTGCAAGTGTCCACAGACCATGAGGTTCTTTTTCTTTTTCCCTCCTTCACAAGCACAATAACACACATATAATTGTAATTAAAAATCAACCGACCATTGCACCCACCAAACAAATAGAATGCACCTTATAAAATCTTAATTAGAAAGAACTGGTTGTTAATTTATAAAAGGAAACCCTACCATTGCACGCACACATAGCACCATAGCCCACTTAATTTTGTAAATCAAAATCCATCCACTGTGCATGCTCACACACATTATACATACATTTAATTTGTAAATAATAATGAACCCCTCGAAGTCACACATACATATTCTTTACACCACAAATCATCTAATTTTTTTTAAAAAATTGCATTTGTAGAGATCCCTAGTCCAATCCAATCAAGTCACTCTAAGTAGGGATTGGGGTGTGCATGCGACTCACCATGCACTAATGAGATAATTAAATAATAAACTGTGATAAATTGATCATCTAATACAAATGAATCGTGTAGTTTTCACCCACCCACTTCACCATACCATAGGTACACGCCATGTGCTTACAGGGGTTGGGGTTTCTTGGTTAGAGACATCGATCTTGTCCATCTATATTTATTTTGATGATCCGAGTCTATGCTTTAGTCTTGATTTTTGGATTGTGTTTGGAATATGGTATGTGTGGCATTTTCTTTTCTTTTGAGTGTTTTCCTACAGGGTTTTTGGGCGCCTATATGTTTGCATAGCATGAAGCTTTTGGTCACATATGTACGTAGTTCATGTTAAATTTTACGTAGGATGTGGACCGCTTGGGGAGGTTTAGTCTAGTCCAGTCAGTTTATTGTCGTTTTTTCCCTATTGTCTATCTTAATGGTGGTATATGTGGGTTTCGTAGGAATAGTTTCTCCTTTTCTTAGTTTTTCTGTGTATGTGGGTGATCTACTGTGATCTAAATGGCATCTTCTTCCATATCCCCACTTTCGATTCAGTATATACATTTACCAATCCATGCTTACTCTCTCCTTTTGGATGTTGATTGTATTCGCAAGGTGGGTCTTCATCTCTTTGTGGCTCTGAAATTCCCTCTGGTGGATGCTAAGCTCTGTTACTCTTTTTCGGAGACTTACAAGAAGTTTTGGGGCTTGGTTTATGGTCTCTAGTTCAATTAATCCCCTACTATTGTCACACAACGAAGCCTTGTTCCTGCCTTTTGCAACTTCCCCTGTGCTTAGTGGTAATCATTTATTATCCACTAGTGCAAAGATCCTTGCCTTGTTGCAAAAGGAGATCTCTACTCTCTTGATAACAAATAAGGTTATCACCAGTTTAGAAGTATTAGAGAGGAACATATTTCCTCTCCCTTTTGAAAGCAGTTAGGCCAATTCCTCTATGACCGATTTATGTCGCGGGTGAGCCTGCATCCAAGTGTTTATCTCGAGAACTATTAATTACTTCTGTCAAAATTTTGGAGGGGGTTAAGCTCTTTTGTGGCATTCCTGTGTCTGATCTCGTTCCACTTCTACATCAGTCTCCTCCTTCTGTTCCTTCTCCTCCTATGGAAGTCAATTCAGATTTAGCATATGTACCCTCTATCAGAATTATTTGAAAGAAGAACCGCACAAGAGAGGGTCCTTTTGATCCTCTCCCTATTCCAACTCATGTGGTACAGATTCCGATTCCCTAAGGTGTCTGGTAGTTCCCTTCCCTCATTCTTCTATTGTACCAACCTCTTTGTAGCACAACGGGAAGGACAATTGGATTTGCAGATTCCTCCTTTCTTGCAAATAGTGCTTTCTAGATTTATGCTTTCACAGTTAGTTCCTGGTGTTTAGTCTGCTTTGGAGACCTCCATGTCTTCTTTTCTTTAAACAATCTATACATGATCTTACACCTCATTGCACGACAAAGTGGACTCTTTAACCAGTCAACTTTGCAAGGCTCTGAAGAATTTAGCTTATGAAAGGGCTACTTTGAGTGATATCCATACACAAATGACTACATCTACAGCTTTGATGGATTCATAGAAAGCCATGATTAAGAAGTTAGAAACTAAAGTTTCCACTTTAGAAGAAGCGAACATGTGCTTAACCAAGGAGAAAAATGCAGCTCCTGAGGAAATGATAGAATCAGTTCATAAGCTTGGTATATGTGAGGGATAGTTGCGGCATTCCGCTAAGAAACTGTAGAGTGGAAGAAGAAATTTATTGAAAAACTTAACTAGAAAGTTTATAGTCTTTTTGTTCCTCCTCCAATCCCAATGGTGTCTTCTTTATTGTCTTCTAAGAGGAAGAGCTAGATTAGTTGTTGCAGCAAAAAGCTAAAATGTGTGATGGGTTCTCTGCCAAGGTAGAGTATGTTTAGCAGTGTATGAACTATGTTCAGGAATATTTTGTCCACTATGCTGAATTGGTGTCACCTCCATCATCTTTCTGGATTAATTATCATCAACAACGCTTTGCACCATACATTTCCTTAAGTAATGTGGACTTAGAACCTCCAAAGGATGGGTGGCAAAACATGTGGTCTACAGATTTACTCAAAGCAGTGTTTGATAGATTTGTGATGAGTTAATCTCTCATGAGGCCCAGTTATTATCTTTTATGTATCTTTGAGGAGATGTGCACATCCTTGATAAGGAGGACATGAATCTTTATAGGAGATGTGATTTTGCAGGTAGCCATGTATGTACATTCTGTTGAACTGACTTTGGTTTTGATGGCCTAAAGAATTATCATCAAAACAGACATTGTAATTGTAGAGGCTATGGTTTTGGCATCCTCTGTTTAAGGATGAAGTTTTGGATCCTCACTATCAACAAAGTGTCTTTCATAAGTCAGATATCTAGCCATTGTGATCCCAAGTGTTGAACCATATTGCTAGCAATCCCTTGTTCACTGAGGTTTTCTTTTCAGCTTTTTATTTTCAATGTTCCATCTACCCATATGATCCTAATGATATCCTATTTTATTCTCTAATTTCTTATCAATTACCCTTGTATATTTTCATCCTCACTTCTAATCCAAATAGTATCCCTCTTTTATCTTTTACCCTTGTAGTTTTCCTAAAAATTCTAGTTTTTACTACTCACCCATTTATTGTTAAACCTATGTCTTTGCATACTCCTATTGAACCTACTCATGTTGTCCTACCCATTCCCTCTATTTTTCTAGCAAAATACCTTCAGAGATTTTTTCTTTCTTTTCCTTCTTTTCCATCATCATATTCCTTCAAATATCTTCATTTTATGATTTATTTTACCCACATCTTCATTGTTCACCTCTTATTTCCTTACCATCTCCATCTGACTATATTAATCTTCCTCCACAATCAATGATGGATACTCCTAAGTATGGCAATGATATCCTCTATCGATGGTAGTAGACATTGAATGATTCTTTGACAGGACCAGTGTTTTGGCCTATCATTCTTGGTTCCTAGGACACTTCTGCACAATGTTCTACTTCATATCTTCAATTTTCTAGAGCACATTGCTTGTTTTGAGGATACCTCGGTATGCTTGGCATGTCATTTTTGTTGGTATCTGGTTCTTATGCATCAATAGTCTCATCTAAATACTCAGAAGAGTATTCCAAACTCAACAATTAATCCTAATGAGGATGTGACTATTGCTCAAATGGATGTCCTATATTATTTTGCACAAGCTTTTCCTACTAGGTTTATTATCCTATTGGAAAGGATGTGTTGTCTACAGTTTCTCCAGAATGTGCCTCTACATTTTGTGGATGAGAATAAGAGTCTAGAACATCTCAACCTTAGTATGAAGTTCAAGAAAAAATATATTCATCCTATAAAGCATGTGGATAGTCTCTTGGTTGTATTGATCTTTTTAATGAAAATCTTTCTCTTTTCTCTCCATTTTTTGGGAGCATGTGCCATTTAGACTACATTCTCTTGTGTCTGTGTGAGTTCTATGTATGTTCTATGATGTATATGTGATGTTTTATCCTTCTTGCATGGAGTTGAAGATAAGATGGAGATGATCGAGAAGTTGACTGATGGTGGTTTGTGATTCTATCTAATGGATGGATGCTTATTGCAAAAGCAACCTCTTATATCCTTTAAAAGTTTGTCATGTTTTACTATTTCTAAGCTGGGTTAATGTGGATAAAGGTATTTTTCTTTCGTTGCAATTATTTATTAGATGCAGGTTATAATTTTGGGTCATGCTTGGATAGTGTTACTTGAAGTTATTGTGCAAGATCAAGCTGAGCTATTCTTTTGAACTTTTATTCTCTTTTTCCTAACGTCGCGAGGATGCTCCCTAATTAAGTGTGGGGATATATTTAGGGTTGATATGACTGTGTTTCTACCTATTTTCTGTTGGATTTTTGGGTGATTTTTGTATGATTTGAATGCTGATTGATTGGTTTGGAAGTGTTTGAGAGAGTTTTGGATAAGGTTGAATAGGTTTGAGAAACTCATGATGTTTTTCAATGGAGATATGATGTGTTGAAAGTTTCTTTTGAGTGTCTGATAGGTTATGTTTAGCTTTTGTTTGTTCTGTTTTCTCTCTATATGAGAAGTTGGAATGATGATTTATGGATTCTAAGAGTGTTTGGAATCTTATTGAATGATTCTTGATGGTTTTGAATGGTTTTAGTTTAGCTAAATGCTTTCTTGATGACTTTCTGATAGTATCCCTAAGAGATTTGGTTGGCAGAGCACATCATTGAATGTCACAGTTAAGCATAGTTTGTCGGCTTCCTCGTTAGAGGTGAGTCACATGCGTTCATGTAGGAGCTTGTCATAGTGCTCGTCAAGATGTTCTTGCTCTTCCCAGGATAGGGAAAATGGCAAGTATTCTTCAAGCTGCTCCTTAGGGAATGCGCCCATGTCTGCCAGGATGTAGACACGTGCGAATACTTTGAGTTTAGCATCCAACTCAATTAAGCATTCTCCGACACTTCTATGTTCAATGAGGGCTTGCTCAGTTGCTATCTCATGCAAGGTTATAGGAGTTTCCCTAGGCTTTAGCATAGCTAGGGGCTCAGGCCTAGATGAGCAAGATTGGTCAATGCTAGGATTGCTTATGCTCTCGGGGATTGTGTGTTTTTCCTGAGGTTTTGCTGCTATTTTGTCATGGTTCTCCTTGGATGTGGCTAGTATAGATTTGTCATCCTGTTGTGACAGTGTTGTATCCACTCTTGATTGGTCAATGTGAGTTCTGTTGGTGGATTGAGTGTTGCAAGTAACCGTTGATGGTAACGGCTGCTTTGATTTTTCAGAACACACGGACGTGTCTGAGGTTTCACCGCTATTAGGAGAGACATCAATGGGCTCATTGGTGGATGGACTCGATGCTTTATTCCTCAACTCTCCAGCGCTCTTGGTCTCAATGCTCTTGGGGTCCACAATCACCTGTAACTGCTGTTGTTTTTACTATTTTCTCCTCTTTTTATTGGTCAGTGAAGGTGCATAACTTAATGACTCAAGGCCCTGAACTAGGTCAGCTGTTGTTGATATGCTTGGTTGGGTCTCAGCTTTCCCCTTCTCTATGTGTGTCCTCATGGGACGTAGCTGGGACCTGCTGGACAGCCTTGCTAGGTTGATTGGTCAGATCCACCATCTCCTTGGCCACATCTTTGAGAGGTTTCTCCTCAAGCCTAGTCTTTAAGTGCTGGAGTTGTCAAGGACACTGGTTGCGACACCTCCTCCCCAAGTGAACTGCTAAGGATACATTCCGCAAGGGGCATTGTCATGGCCAAGGGTTGTGACTGTTACGATCCCTAATTGGAAGTAGTAGCAGCTAGTCCAATGGGTTGGCTACCCTTGGTGGATTTTGGTGTCAAGTCCCTAGGGTGATTGGTGTCTTTTGTTGCCCTTTGAGCATTCACCGATGTAGATCGAGCATGAGTTGATCTAGTCACATTAGGTTGCACAAGCATATCCTTGGGCCGAGAGCTACGGATGGTGTCATGTCCCACCTCTTGGACATTTGGAAGCTTAGATGGAGATAGAGATTGGGAAAAGAGGGTGTAGGAGATCTAGGACTCTTAGGTGGACTTGGCACTAGCTGAATGATTTTCTTGAGGCTGTCAGACGATTGAGCCATTTGCTTTGTTGAGCAATCAGCCTTCTCACAAGCAGTGTTGTGCCTCTAGTGCTCATTATCCTCTTGGGAAGTCAAAAGCTCCTTAAGCACTAGTGGTCTTTGTGCACGCTCAATGGTTACATATGATATCTGCTTATTAAGCATGCAAGGCTGAGGCTCTTTCTTTTGAACACTCATGTTTGGTTTCTTGCCTCGAGACCTAGCTTTTCTCCTAGATTTCCTCCTGTGCTTTGTTGCTTTTGATGCAATCTAGCCTTCAGCTGATAGAGGTGGTTTAGCAGGGGGTTTTGGTACCCAAATCCATCGGTTACCTACATAATACCCTTGAGCACGTATCAACGCTTTGGATATCCATCTCGGCATTGTATTGGCTCTCCATCGATGCCTTCGTCTATAAGGCTTGGGCTTCTTTTGGGGTCTTCTACGGTATTTACAAGTCCAAAACCCGTCCTTGGCGTTGTCTCTTGACCTTCTTGTTTTAGGCATGGCCTCACTCACTGGTTCTCATTTTTTGACCTTTGCTTGTATCAACTCTTCCAACAAGTCCTTGCTCTTGTTAGTAGGCTTGACTGTTATGTCAGCACCTTCCTTGCCTTTCCCTTGAGGTTCGATGAGGTCACACTTGCTAAAGGTTGTGACTATCCTCACACCCTGTAGTGCCAGGTGTCCTTTTGAAGGGTCTTTTCAAGGGTCTTCCTAGGAGGGTTTCCTTCTTGTAATTAGCACTATTTGGAGGAACATGAAATAGGATATGCAAGCTTTCAGTTTCAATTGTCGCAAGGATTTTGCACTTCCCTATGAGTGCTTGTGGGTGTCCCCCGTAAGGGCTAAGAGTTGCATTAGTTATTGTGAGCTCTGGTTGCCCTAGTAGGGTCCATGCTTCATAGGTCAAGATATTAAAATCTGCTCCTTCATCAATCAGGGCATCGATAGTGTGCTCTCTTTTCACGGTGAGTTTGACCCTAAGATAAGCAGGCGGTACTATGTCTTCATCTTCCGGGTCTTGGCTTGTAAATTTAAGCCTTCTGACAAATGCCCTTGAGTCCCCAACTGCACGACCAAATATGGATTCTCCACCGATATCTTGGATCGTCAGTGCAGTGCTATTCAAGGAGCATCTATTATCAGGACTATCATATCTAGTCATTCTCATTGTTGTAGCTTGATGTTGTTGCTTTCCAATTTGACTAGATGCAGTCCGAATGCAACATGCATGTGTTTTTATAGTGTGGCCTTTTTGCCCTTGTTGGCTAGATTGGCCCATTGAGGTTCTAAGGTCTCTGTTTGTCTCTGTTCGAGTATGGGCTTTTGGCTGCTCTTCTGCACGTGAGAATCTATGCTTGTGTAGAGCCATTACTACACTAGGGTCCAATTTGAAGTACCTATCACGGTGTGCGTTTTCTCTCCAACCTACTTGGGGGAGGTTACAGTAAACACCATGCGCAATTTGAAGGACCATTTATAGCCAAATTTTGAACTACTTGCTCTAAGTTTCAGCCCCATGATCGATCTATGATATGGTTTTGGCTCTATATGGTCTCTTGGTCAGTTTCAGGGTCTACAGGTCAAATTTGAAAAAAATCCAAATTTGGCCTAACATGTCCGAATTGCAAGGGCCGAATGCCAAATTCGGTCCATCCGAGGGCCAAGGGCCAAATGAGAAAGGGCTGAATGTAACTAGTCTGAATGTCAAATTCGGCCAGTTCGAGTGTGGTTGTTTGAGGGCCGAGTGTCCGAGTGGGCCAAGGGCTGAGTGGTGAATTCGGCCAGGCCGAATGTCAACTTGTCTGAGTGGGGTTGGGCCAAGTTGGCAGGGCCAAGGGCCGAATGGCCGAGTGGTCCGAGGGCCGATTCTAGGACTCAGCCTAGAATCGCGGTCACTCAGACGGGCCGAAAGCGATGCGTTTTTTCATCAGACTTCAAAAAACTCATCACACCAAACGATGGAGAACGTCCTACTGGTCGAGCAGCTCCAGATCCAACCTATTCATACAGTGGAAGGTGTGTAATTACCTGGGCTGGGAAAATAACTCCCGGATGGCCAGATCAAAGCAAATTCACTCAATGAAGCTTTCTTCCTTTCTCCTACTCTCCTGAAATCGTGCAATGCACAATGTGGCCTTTCTTGCTACTCTTGGTCCCTTATCACCTTGTCCAGGCCTGCACTCACCTTAACCTTGCTTCCCTTACTAACATTTAACCCAAAATTTCATTTCTTGCCCTTATTTTCCCTGTTCCATCCTGTTATATAGCAACAAAAAACCCTACTGTTTGCTCTAATGTTTTTCTCCTATCCTTTCTAAATGCAAGAAAAAACTATAAGGAAAATACCTACACTACTCCATCATGATTTCCCAAGTCCAAAACAACAAAAACCTACTTGCTAAGGAGATCAAATGCCTCTTCAAACTCCCTCACTTCCTACCTATCTACTTCAAGCACTGGTTCAAGAAAAACCCTACTTCAATGCTCGATTCGAAGCGCGCAAGCACTCAAGGCTTGAATCCATTATCCCGGCAACGGAACCAAAATGTGGGAGCTTTCGCTCAACTGCCAAGACCCACGGACCGCTTATTGTTTCAAGTGTTCCAAGCTGAGCACTAATGCCTACCTCTCACATAGCCGATGTGCCATTCATATCTATGCGTGTAGTGAGCTTACCTCCATGCCGATCGAGTTACCTCCTCTCCCGCACACTCCGGTAGCTCCACGATCCAAGTGCAAGCTTCAAGCAAGCTCTATCCCCAAGCTCGACGCTCCAAGCTCCATAGTCGCAAGCAAGACAAGAGAAGAGAAGAGAAGAGAAGAAGAGGAGAAGATGGAGAGCTTCTCCTCCTCGGTCCCTCACCCTCACATACTCACTCTCTCACACTCTCACACTCCCTCTCTCAAGCACAAGCTCAAGCAAGCAAGAAGAAGAAGAAGAAGAAAATGAAGAAGAAGAAGAGAGCCACTTTTGGCCACACACAAGAATGAGCTTCTCATTCACTTTTCAACTTTATATACAAAACCCTAAATCCCTTTTGGCCAGTCATCCCCTTATCCCCTTTTTTACATGGCCGGCCATGGCTTAGGCCCTTTTTCCCATTGTCCTTCTATCTTCCTAGCTTCCTTTCCACCGCCCATCTACATTTACAAATTGTACGAGTGAGAGCCCAGCGCTCCTTAAATTAAATCATGATGCGCTTGTGCTCTTTTACAAAAGTATTGACTTGCGCTTTTCATTGGGCACCTTTTTTCCTTATTTAGAACTTTTTTGCGCTTCTTGTGTTTCTAGATTTTTCTTGGCGCACCTTCATCTTCCGTTTCACTTTGCCTTGGCCTTTGTCTTCTGCTTTAGCTTTTCCAGATTTTTCCACCTTGTTCATCTGACGATTATCATCAGCCTCACATTCAGCACATTCATCATCATCAATCTCACTCCATGAGCCCTTTGTCATTGCAAGTTTTTGGGCTGAAGTTCTTCGTGTATGCATCATGGCACCTGCTACAACTTGAACCTATAATGGTGATGGTGAAGAATAAAAACACAAGCTCAATTGATCCATTGTCTTTTCAAAGTCCAAGTTGAACTCTTTGTTCAACTCATTTGTGCCATATTTCATATCAAACTCATGCCTTTGTGTGAAATTTCACACCATAGGTTCTCCCTTTGCAAAGTATGTCCCCAACTAGGCATTAATAAATTAACTAGACTATAGTAAGGTTTCACCATTTTTTAAAGTGAAACCCCATTTACTATAGGCTTAAGAATATTCCCTTTTGGGTCTTGTATCAAAAAAGTACCCAAACTCCCTACACCTCTCAAAACATAATCCCAAATGCTTCAAGTGCTCTCCCTTGCTGCCAAGTACACAGAAGTCATCAATGAATTCTCTCATAAAGACTGTCAAGTATGGATCAAAGGTCTTCTACACAACTCCTTGAAACTCTAGAGGTCCATCCTTAAGTCCAAAATTCATCATTGTACTGACATAAGCTCCCTATTCTATAATAAATGCAATCTTGTCCATATCATCTAGATAGAGCATGTTATGATTATAACCACAAAATCCATCTAAGAAGCTATGCATTTCATGTCCTACTACATCATGAAGAAGGGAATGAGTGAATGGTAGCAGAAATGTGTATTTTATATTTTTTGCATCAACTTCTTGTAGTTGACACAGACCCTAATTTTCCCATTCTTCTTAGGTACCATTACTATTGAAGACAACCATGTCATTTCATGTATTGATTTGATAAAACCGGCCCTCAAAAGATTATCAATTTCCTCCTTAACATACTTAACATAATTAGGATTCATTATATACCTCTTATAAATAATAGTCTTAGCATCCTTTTTCAAGTTAATCATGTGCTAACACACTGGTAGATCAAACCTCTCATATCTATGTAATCCTAGGCAAATATATCTTGAAACTTCGTATATAGCTTGATGAGATATTTCTTGAAGTTCTCCTCCACATATATTCTTACCTTAATAAATTAGCCTTTCCTTCCTCATTCAAGTTGACTTTTTATACTTCATCCTCCACCACTCTTGGAGATCATCATGGTGTGTTTGTATCTTTGCCCAACTTGAATAATGGCTCTCTATCATTCCTCATCAAGCACATTAGCACTCTCCCTACACTGAACTTCCTCTATTTCTTGATTTTTTGATTTCTCATGGTGTGTTCATATCTTTGCTCAGCTTGAATAATGGTTCTTTGTCCTTCCTCATCTAGCACATTAACACTCTCCCTACATTGAACTTCCTCAATTTCTTGATTTTTTTATTTTTCTTACTATCTTGATTCAAGATGACTGATTCTAGGGTCCTAAACCACTTTATACTCCTTACTTCTTGACCTATCCTAAAATTCAAACTGCTCTTGGAGTACAAAACAATCTTCAAGATGCTATCCTCCTGATCAATCTTGGTCTATACTTTGAATAGTTTTTTGTTTAGGAACTCCATTTCCTATAGTTCTAGCTACTCTTGATACCCTTGAATGATGCTATCAAGATTGTTTCAAACATTGGAACCACCAAATGCTTTTCTTGAAAACTAACTCATTGTTCATGTTAACTTCATCTACCATGCTAATAGTCTAAGCTACCACATGTCTGAAAGTATTGTTCAAGTTTATGTTGTTGACTGTAAATAACTTTATCTCCTTGAATCCTTTAGGAATGCATACATACTTAGCCCCTAGTCTTGCCTCAATCTGATAAGTTTAAACCATGGTCATCCTAGTATCATATGATAAGAGTCCCCAATTTCTAACATTCTAAGTACCTTATAGAAGGTCAATTGTAGAGAACATCTTACTAGTGCCTAAAATAACTTTTTTGAGCCTCCTCTCTACAACTTTCCTTATATAATAAAATCGGCCCATTGGCAACGCCCATAGGGTGCTATCTTGAAGATCTCTCATGTTTTAGTTGAAGCTAGATAAAAAAGTTACAAAAAGGGGTACATTAGGATATTTGCCACCCTCCTTTACATGATGAGAGCGGATTTTTGGACCCCTGATTTAATGTAAAAATTTGTGTTATATTTCCCCCACAATGCTTCATATCAAGAAAAAAATTCAGGCTTGAGGCGTTTTAAAAATTACTTGTCGAGCTGTCACATAAGTGACTGCATGTAATTTTCTTAATAACGAGTCTCGCATTAAATCAATTTTGCAATCCAACATGAGAAGACACCTCAATGTTCCTAGCCAACAAAAAGCAAAGACACCTCATAAATAATATTATGACAGCTTGATCATATAATTTTTCTCGCATTATATTTGATTTGTCATTCCCAATTCCATTTAATGCATCGAGGATCTATAATAAAGCATAAATGCCTTAGTCTAGGGTAGGGTAGGATTAAGTATAAAAGGTGGAGGTATAACATGTGAAGATCTTTTTTGCCATTTTACAAACATTACATGTTTGAGGTCTCAACCTCCCACCATCTAAGAGAGTGAATACTCTTGGCCACCATAGCTTGGGGTGCATACCATGCTACAACCACTCATCATTTGATTCTCACCAACATTGGTAATATCATTTTATGCCTAGCCACCTTGGCTATGGTTTCTTGGTATTTTATGTTTATTTCTTGTATTTTTCAGTTAATGACCTGTTGTGAAAATTAGCTTCTTTACATTGGTATTAGAGCATGGACTTTGATCCATGGGAAGAGTCGTTTTCATGGTGAATCTGGTTATAGTTTAGGCACAAAGTAACTGGAGGACAAGAATTAGTCACAGGATTCGATTCAATTAAAACCCTGACTAGTTAAGGTCTTTGCAGTAAACCGTGATTAAAGTTGATAGTGTTGAAGAATGTCTGAAGAAAAATTGGCGGATTCATGGTCATTTTGGTGGTATGTGGTCAATTTTGGGTCAATTTTGAAGGATCATGGACTTAACTGAAGCCTAAACAGGGTTTGTAGAGGTTAAACTGTGGTTGCTTTTTGGAACAAGCTTCTCTTTCCTCTTTCCAAACGCCTTGCTGAAAATTGCCATGGAAATCTCTGCTCATTTCTCTTTGCCATGGCCATATCTCTTCATGACACCTTCAAAGAATGATTCCTGATGTCTTAAGCAACCTGTGGACTACCTATTTGGCCAAGCATCATCAAGTTTATGATCACATGGAGAAGAAGAAGTTCCTTGACAGTTTGCGCCATTTTTTTGGTGCTCCTTGCTGCCTGGTTATTCAGCAATCTCCTTCATCACTGAGCTTCTCCTTCATTTTTTGGATCATTCGCATCCCTGACATGAAGTACCTACACTTATTGTTTGATCCTCCACTCTCCTTCAGTCCTGAAGCTTCCTTCACAACCCTAACTATGGCTGAAATCGGACAACATGAAGAATCTCTCATTTCTTGAAGATTTGGCCTCTTCTTGGCTTCTTCTAGCTTCCTAATAGCAAGAGCAAGTATTTACATCAAGCATTGGACCGACATTAAGCAAATGACATTCAGCAAACATTAGAACTTCCAAGCAAGATTGAAGCATTTTCTTCATCTCAGATTGGGGAAAACAGGGCAGCCATCAATCTTCATCAAATCTTGCTTCATTGAGGCTTCAATTCATGGGGCTTTTGTTGTCTACAATCTCGAGAAGGTTCAATTGAAGGTATTCCTCAAAAATTGGGCTTACATTGAAGAATTTCTTCAAGTTTGAAAGCATTTTCAGCCTCTTGAACATGGCAATGTCTGAAAATTCATAGAATCTATGAATCTAATGAGAACTTACACTCATCAAAGCTCAAAGGATCTTCTCCAACAAGTTATTGTAGACTTTTATCAAATCATTGGCTTCTTTTGATTGAATTGGAAAAATATTATTGATCGAGAGAGCTGAAAATTACATGGGAGCAATCATATTGGACAAAGCTTTCTTGAAGTTGGTCTTATGATCTAAAATCTTGGTCTGTTGATGGTGGTTTATGCTGAATGTTGATTGGTTGGATTCATCTACTACTTTCCATCAACATTAAAGAGGTAATTCTATTGCTTTTAGCTTAATCTGTCTTTTCATCCCATTGTTGAACCACTCACATTGTTCATAAGAGATATTGAGTGTAATGGAACCTCTTAATTCCCATTGAAGGGCATGTAGAATTCAGCCCATGACTGATTATGATTTCTTGATGAGCTTATTTCCTACCCATTCAAATGTTGAAGCTTAATTGGTTGCATAAATGCTACTCATCACTGCCTATTTGACTTGGATTTTATTGGATGATTGAACATTGATGCTATAGGACTGAAATAATGATGAAAATGGTAAGTGGGAATATTGTAAAAGTAGTAAGTCATTGCAAAAGGGTAATGCCCTATCCATATCCCTTTCAATTCACTCATTTCCCAATACCCACTTGCAGTTCATTAAAGAATTTAAAGGATTTTTCACATAGCATCCTTGTTTGATTAGCCATTAGAATGTACTTTTCCATGTTGGTTCCCATGAGGAAAAGCGGATGCCAAGCAAGTCATAAAGACAAAAGAGAGGTGGCCCTCCCTTCCCGATTAAGACCTTGAAACGGGTGCACAACCTGGCTTGAGGTGGAACTTTGTACACCCCTCTTGTCTCGGAGCCCATACAATTTTCAAATTTAGGTGCATGTACATTCTCCATTGTTAGATTATGGCACTAGTACATCATTGATCAGCCATATTCAGGGTTCCATAAGTGGCTGAAAGACCATTGGAAGAGGTGCAGGGCATCTCCTATTTTCAGGGTACCTATAGGTGTTGGACAGAGTTTTTACAAATAAAACAGCAAGTATATACCAATCTACAAGTTATTCTTGAGCCCCACATGTTCCCCATAACCTTTTTCTAGTTGCTACAGTGGTTTACAAGGGTTTCTTCCACTCAAGGTATTCCTACAAGGTCAAAAAGGGTACTTACAGGTGGTGGACAGGGTGCAGGAAACTCCTATTCAGACCTGAAGATTCAATCACAGAAAATTCTATCCTGATCCAAATTGAGAATTTTATAGCTCCATTTGAAGAGGGATCATAAGCTTTTATTTGAATCAAAAAATTTGGTAATCCGATATCGGGAGCTCAAGTTATTGTTAATTTTCCAGACACTAGGTATGTTGAGACATCACCCAGACAACATTGTTTCACTCAAAATATCCAACCAATGTCCATATCTTTTGAAATACGGTATATCCCCATATAATAAGCTTCCCATAGAGCTATTAATCATTGGGATTGGTGCCATATTTTGAGAAAAACAAGGAATTAAGTGACAAACTGTCTACTATTACATCATTGTCTCCTAATGGCCAGGAATAAGAAGAAATATCCCATTACTGAGGCATTGAATGATGGTGTCAGAGACTTTCAAGAGGATCAAAATTACACAAATGAAGCCCATAATGTTGAGCAAATAGATGAAGAATTAAGCATTGGGATTGCTTATAGCACACATCAAGAACAGCATGATATACATGAAGAGTATGTAGGAAATGATTATCTCTTACTGTCAAAAGAGTTGGGACATGTCAATGAAGGCCTTTCTAAGCATTCGAAGGCTTTGAATGAAGGCTTAACACATATGAATCAGATTTTGTTGCAAGGGATGGCATAAATAGACCAAGGAATCTCTGATTTGCAACAAATCAACAAATCTTTATTCCAAGAACTCATCTCGGCCATAAAGGAAATTGAAAGCAAGCCACAAAGAGAACCTCAAACTATTGAGGCTCCCATGCAATTCCCTTTGTTGGTAATCTTTCCCATCCAAGCAAAGAGAAGTCTCACCCAATTATGCACACTTTTGAAAGGGGAGAACCATCTAGAGTGAGGGGCAACCATCATCCTTCACAAATTCATGGCATTCATACCCCAAGGCCTCAACTTAGCAGCCCAAAAGATAATCATAGACATGAAGGGGAACAAGACAACACTCGATGGGATAAAGATTATCATAGATGTGACCCCTTCTACAAGACTTTTTATCATCAACCCTCAAATGCACCAACAATCAAGTTCATGAAGGTGGAAGGCATGATGAGCGAAGATCAACTCATGACATCCGAAACCAAGAGTATATTTCAAATAGACAACCTTCATCTCATGGTTTTGGACCACCTACTTTTAGGCAAAATTCATGGAATAGAGATTCATGGAGACAACATTCTCATGGGCACCCATCTTACAATGAAAAATAATATAAGGAAAAGATCAATATTACTAATTTCAAAGGAGATAACGCTTCACCTTTGGAATGGGAGGAGTGGATCAATAAGCTTGAGCTATACTTCACCCTTTATCCTAGAAGTGAGGAAGCCAAGATTTATTTCGTTGCTCTTCATCTTGAAGGTTACACCCATACTTGGTGGTTTTACATGCACAAGATTGGGCAAAACTTTGGGCAAAACTTTGACACTTGGGAGGAGTTCAAGCAAGCAATGATTGATGTATTTGATACATCAACCTTCATGAATTCAGTCAACAATCAAGTTCATGAAGGTGGAAGGCATGATGAGCGAAGATCAACTCATGACATCCGAAACCAAGAGTATATTTCAAATAGACAACCTTCATCTCATGGTTTTGGACCACCTACTTTTAGGCAAAATTCATGGAATAGAGATTCATGGAGACAACATTCTCATGGGCACCCATCTTACAATGAAAAATAATATAAGGAAAAGATCAATATTACTAATTTCAAAGGAGATAACGCTTCACCTTTGGAATGGGAGGAGTGGATCAATAAGCTTGAGCTATACTTCACCCTTTATCCTAGAAGTGAGGAAGCCAAGATTTATTTCGTTGCTCTTCATCTTGAAGGTTACACCCATACTTGGTGGTTTTACATGCACAAGATTGGGCAAAACTTTGGGCAAAACTTTGACACTTGGGAGGAGTTCAAGCAAGCAATGATTGATGTATTTGTGTCTCCTTTGGAAAAAGAAAGGCTTCAAAGAAGATGGTATGCATACGCTCAAAGAGGAATGTTCGTTAGAGACTATTCCAACGCCTACTTGAATCTCTCCATGTATGTTGAAGGCATTTCAGATTTTGCTAAGTTGAATAAATACATTTTTGGTCTTGACCGTTCCCTATGATCGGAGTTAGGAGCTCAACAACCAAAAACATTACATGAGGCCATACAATTGGCTGAAAGATATTCCTTGAAGTATAAGAGAGATGCATGAAATTTCCAGCAAAGAAGTACGGGTAATAATATTTACAATCAACCTCCAAAGTATGGGCAAGTTTTCAACCAATCAAGAGACTCTTTTAGGTAAGAAAACAAAGGTTATAACAGTCAAAACACTTATAACAACAAAGTGCCAAAATTTCCCACTATTTATGCCTCTAAACAGCGTGGAAATTTTGTACAGAAACAGGGACAAACTTTCAAAAATGTGGCTGAGCCAAGAGGTACTTTTTCAAGAGTTGAAAATGTTCCTAAACTGCCCCAAAATAGTTCTAACAGCAACTTCCTTCCTCATGATGACAAGCTTAGAGAAATGCATGCAAAAGGATTATGCTTCAAATGTGGGGAGAAGTGGTCACAAGATCATAAGCCGAAGTGTAAATCTAAGAACTCAAAAATCAACATGGTGATCACTCAAGATGTGGAAGTTGAAAAAGAAGAAGATCAAGAGGGGAATTTACTGTTGATGCATACCCAATGATTGAAGAGATTTATGAAGAAGAGCATGCCACCAATGAAGAATTCTATGATCCCATGGATGGATTTCCATTTGATCCAGGTGGTACTCATGATTCTCATGCTTCCTTGTGTACCATCTCACATGATGCATGGACTGGTTGTAAAGGGGAAAATACACTTAGACTCAAAGGTTTCATTAATGGCAAGGTTGCACATATTTTAGTGGATATGGGCAGCACTCATAGCTTCCTCAACACCAAATCTTTGAATGGGCTGAAGTTTCTACCCATTGATATGGATTCTTCCTTGTGGATACAAGTTGCCAATGGTGCATATGAGTCTAGTAAAGAAGTATGTCCATGTACTTCAATTGAGTTATTGCCCTCTTGCACAATAAATATAGACTTGATCACTTTGGATATGGAGCCTATTGACTTTGTCATTGGATGTAATTGGCTGAAAACACTTGGAAAATTTACCTTAGACTTGGATCAAATGCAAATGGGATTTAAATTGGCAAGAACGGCACATAGAGTTGAAAAGCATAGACCACAAACAAATAGAACTCATCTCCATGAAGAAATTGCAAAAAGAAATCAATGCCAAGTCATGCATCTTCACTCTTTTGCTTGCAAAAGTAGATGAAGGGCAATCAACAAATCAGCCATCTTCTTCTTCAAAGAAAAGGGATCCAAGATTGGAAGAGCTATCGAAGGAATACAAGGATTTATTTCAGCCACCATCATCTTTACCTCCAAAGCGATAGCCATCCTATTGATTTGTTGCCTAACACAAAGCCCATCAATAAACCTCCTTATTGCTTGTCTAAGTTTGAAAGGGAAGAAGTGGAGCGACAAGTCAAAGAATTGTTGCAAATGGGTTTAATTCAGCAAAATCAATCACCATTTGTCTCTCCCGTGCTCTTAGTCAAGAAGAAGGATGGATCATTTCGCATGTGTATTGATTATTGGGATTTGAACAAGTCAACAGTCAAGAATAGGTATCATATTCCCCGAATTGATGATCTTTTGGATGAGCTCAAAGATGCAAAGGTCTTCACCAAAATAGATATTTAATCGGGTTATCATCAAATTTGAATGAAGGAAGTAGATGAGTTCAAAACATCCTTTAGGACTGAAAGAGGGTTATACCACTTCTTGGTTATGCCATTTGGGCTTTCCAATGCACTCGCTACTTTTCAAGCCCTCATGAATAAAATATTGCAGTCCTTCTTGTTCAAAATAGTCCTTGTTTTCTTTGATGACATCTTAATCTATAGCAAATCGAAGGATGAGCATTTGGAGCATATCCGAGAGGTATTTCACACATTACAAAGACGCACACTCTTTGCCAAGATGACAAAGTGTTCTTTCATAGAAAATGAAGTTGAATACTTAGGTCATGTTGTGGGAGAGCAAGGCATTAGAGTGGACCCCAATAAGATAAAATGTGTTAAAGAATGGCCTACTCCTATGAATGCAACCTCTTTGAGAGGATTCCTTAGGTTATCATCGTTCTATAAGAGGTTCATCAAGAATTATGCTCATGTGGCAGCTCCATTGACGGATAGACTCAAAAAGGAGGCTTTCTTTTGGGACTCCATCATTGATCAAAGTTTCAAAGAGCTGAAATCTCTTCTAATTTAAACACCCATCCTTGTATGTCCAGATTTCTCAAAGGAGTTTATCATATGTCCGGATGATAGTGGAAGATGAATTGGGAGTGTTTTATGTCAAGATCATGGAGTCATAGCTTATGAGAGCCGAAAGCTTGATGATAAGGAGTGTCAATTACATGTTTATGAGCAAGAGATGTTAGCAATATTGCATACTATCAAAAAGTGGCATCATTACATATCTATGGCTATCATTTCAAGGTCAAAAGCGATCATCATGTGCTGAAATACTTCCTTTCACAACCAAATTTATCTCCCAAGCCACGAAGATGGTTGGCTACTCTTCAAGGATATGAGTTTGAGATCTCTTATATGGCTAAAAAAGACAATGTGGTGGCAAATGCCTTATCAAGGATGTGGGCATATTCTATCTCTACTATTTCAACCGTGCATAAGGATTGGATCCATGACATCCAAGAATAGTATTTTCTTGATGAGCAAGCATCAAAGATGATGAAGGAATTTCAACAAGGTAAAGGAGAAGAGTATCCCAATTTCAAATGGCACGATGGTCTTTTATGGTATCATGGTAGAGTCTACTTGACACCACAATCTTCTTTTAAAAATTGAATCTTACATGAGATGCACTCTTTGCCTTTAGCAGGACACCATGGATTGTTCAAAACATTTGATAATATCCATAAGAGTTTCTATTGGAAGGGCATTTGGAGGGATGTTAAGGATTATGTTATACAATGTCTTCCGTGTCAACAAAATAAAGACTCCTCTCTTCTACCTGGTGGTTTACTCAGCCACTTCCTATCCCTCAAGGCATGTGGACTAATATTACAATGGATTTTATTGTGGGATTACCTACAACAAAGCATGGGTGGAATAGCATTTATGTGGTGGTGGACCAGTTGACTAAATCAGCTCATTTCATTCATACCAAGGCTCAATTTATAGTAAAGCAAGTGACTAAACAGTTCATGGAATGTATTTTTAAGCTTCACGGTATGCCATTGAAAATAGTATTTGATCATGATACTATTTTCATGGGAAGTTTTTGGAGGAGTTTTTTCAATTCTATGGGAACAATTTTGACTCCTAGCACTGCATATCATCCCCAAACCGATGGCAAAACGAAGCGTGTCAATAAATGGTTGGAAGTCTATCTTCGTCATTTTTTCCATGATACTCAAGCTTTGTGGGATCATTGATTACATCTTGCTAAATTTTGTTATAATAGCATTCATCATATGAGCATTGACGTGTCGCCATTTGAAGTGCTTTATGGATACAAAGTGCAAATACCTTCAGCCCTTTTTCATGAAGACGTGAATCCACAAGCCAAGGTTGAAGTTGAGAAAATGGAAGCTCTTTTGCATCAATGCAATGAAAACATTAGGAAGGCACAAGATGTTTTCAAGGCTTATGCTGATGAAAAGAGGAGACCTTTGGAGTTTGAAGAAAGAGATTGGGTATTTCTCAAAGTGCCTGAATCTAGGTATGTTTCTCTTAAAGGTAGTCATAATAAGTTGGCTCATCGTTACTATGGGCCTTATCAAATCCTCAAACAAGTTTGTGAGCTTGCATAGAAGCTTAATTTTCCTTCTTCAACAAGGATTCATTCTACCTTCCATGTTTCCCAACTTAACAAGTATGTGGGTCCAGCCATAAAGGTTTTAGAGAAGTTACCTCCCATAAATGAAGATGGTCTCATCATTTATGAGCCTGAAAAGATTCTTGGCAAAAAAGAAAAGGTTTTAAGAACTCGTTCACTGCTAGAGTACCTTATTAAATGGTGAGGTTTGCCCATGGAGGAATCTACTTGGAAACCATCATCATATCTTGATTCTTTTCCATGGCCTTTGCAAGAAACATAATAATATCTGAATAGGATAGCTTGTTGTATTAAATTTCTATCATAAAAATAATTGCTCTATGATCATCAAAATTGGATTTTTATGGCATGGCTGGATACTAGGGATTGTCCTCTACATTTCTATAACTCCTACATGGTGTTTGGACATTTCTTCTTCAAGTTATGGCCATTCTTGTGCAGCAGCCTGTTTTGGACAGTTTTCAACAGTAAGTTCAAATTTCATACTTGTACTTCATTGACATATGAGATCTTCTTCGGCTTGGAGTTTCATTATAACATGGATTCATCACTTACAAGGCTATCCTTGTAATCTTTCATTGTAAATTTTCCCAATTCTAGCTTTGAGGACAAAGCTCTTTTAGGCGGGATGGCTTGTAATAAAGCATAAATGCCTTAGTCTAGGGTAGGCTAGGCCTAGTTAAGTATAAAAGGTAGAGATATAACATGTGAATATCTTTTTTGCCATTTTACAAAAATTACATGTTTGAGGTCTCAATGTCCCACCATCATACCATGCTGCAGCCACTCATCATTTGATTCTCAGCCAACATTGGTAATATCATTTCATGCCTAGCCACCTTGGCTATGGTTTTTTGGCATTTTATGTCTATCCACAAGAAAATTCACAAAAGGCTCAATCGGTAGACAAAGAACATGCAAGAACGAGCAAGTTAAGTATCAAAGAGTATGACACAACTTTATATACTAGATAAGTCATGAAGTAACTTGGCCAAAAACCACCAGAAGAAGTTGTTTTGAAGAAAAAGAATATATTTTTTAAAAAATAGACCAAAATACATGACATTTTTTACACCCTCCTAGAGGGAGAGAAAGAATTAAAAAATCATCCCCATGCCACCATCCAATAGGTAAGCAATCAAAATGAATATTTAATAAAGCTCAATTGGCTCTTGATAAGTAGCCAAATGAATCAGTTGACTATGTACTCCCCCTTATGCCTATAAATACACCCCCTCTCTTTCACAAAAAAAGTAAGAAGGAAGACCTCTTGATGATGGAAAATTTTCTCTACTTCTCTTATCCATTGAAGCTTGAGCCTTGAAAGAGGAAAATACCTCCCCTTCTAGCTCGTTTTCATTTTCTCTACCCCCTGCTACACTTTTGTCCCTCCCTGAACTACCACGTCAATTTAGTGTGACATCCAATGGCTTTGCAAGGTCACAAAAATTCAAAATGCACATTTGAAGCAAGGAAAGCAAGGAACACGGTCGATGGAGAAAATGACATGGTAGAAATTGGCAGTGAGACCCCCGTCATATCAAACCTGAGAGAGGTAACATCTCGTCGGTTTGGAAAAAAAATTATATTTTATAAGCTTATCTCTTTCTTTGGCATTAAAGAATTATCAATCCATTCTAATGAAAATGCAAATGAACTACCACTTAGGAAAATAACCTAAGTAATATAATAATTAAATCTTCAGTGAAAAGACTCTTTCACTTAGAAAAGGATTATATTCATGTAATTAAGAAAATATTTTAATTATGGTTTGTTTTGCAATATTTATTGTTATTTAATTAAAGATGCATGTGATCATAATAACAAAAAAATCATAGACATTCTTATGGAACTGAATATTTTATCATTTTTCCTTGAAAGTGACTATCTCTATTTCATTTTGCTAATGATAAATAGATGCATATGAACTTTATAATAATTTATGAAAAATCATTTAGATAATATCATGAAATAATCAATGCATTACATCAATGGAAAAATGTCTAAGAAAATATATACTAGATGCGCATAAATTAGGTGTGTGAAAATATAATTCAATATCTAAAAGATGAAAGAAAAATTGCACTTATGATTTTTGCATTGCTTGGAATAAAATATTTAGAAAAACAATCAGCATTGCACTAAGGACATAGCTAAATGATAATTGATATTTCTAGATAACGTTGAAAGTTCGATAGACATCATTAATTAAGCCATAGAATATGAGTAGAATAAAATAAAATTTATTTTCTTGCTGAAAACACATGTAATGTTAATATTAATGATTATATTAGCAAGAGCGTCAATATCATGAGTTGACCCACGTATGAATCATGAGAAAACCTAACCTAAAATATCGAGAATATTGAAGCGAAAACAACTATGAAAAACTCAACAACCTGAAAACTATCAATATCAAAAAATTAAATAAATATCGAAAGTATGTAGGACTTTTTGGACATTAATAAGAATTTGTTGATACAAAAATTCTGAAGTCTAAACAGACTTGGAAAAGCATTTGAAATCCTACTAAGCGCGGGTTAGGGTAGCGCAGCGCATGAATTACTTGCTATATGCATAAATGTCCATATTATCTTTTAGGGGGAAAATACCAAATTTTTCATAAGGATAAAATAGAATTCTCATAATTAATTAGATTCGCGAAATAACTTGGAGATCTCAAAAAAGAGTTACAAGTAGGAAGTGAAACCCTAAGAATAAGGTGGGACCTTAAAAGAGAAACCCTAGATTTGGGTGGGGCTACTTCCTATGCTAAAAACACTTAATATTGTTTCTTTTTTATTTGTGCACACATTGATGGTTGCACATAAAAGACTAATTGTGCTTGCAGCAGTTAGATCTAATTGTAAATATATAATCAGGATAATAAGAGGAAAGATCACGCTATGCCTCCCCCATGGCTAGATGCGAAACCTTGCTCCAAGGGGGATTGTTTTGTACCACCGCGAGGAGCTTTGGACCGGCCCCGATGGCGAGAGATCTCTTGGTGAGGAATCTGTTAGGTATGAGGAGACGAGAGTGCCAGAGGGGCTCTTGCCATAAATCTCTCGATCACTCCTAGGAACTGCCTGACCCTCACACAAATCAGGATGGGATCCTGGAGTCCCCGATAATAGTGAAGGGACAGAAATCTTGGAGGGTTTCTTTTCTTCTACGCAGATAAAATGCATTTTTCAGTGAACAGAGGTTTATCTTCTACATAGGCAGAAGGGAAAAATCATTGTAAATAACTTCATGAAATAATAAATAAAGATGTTTTGCCAAAAATTTATTTTCTCTGTCTTTGTGTTGTGACGTAAAATTACGCAAAGGAACCTATGACAACAGGTTAATTAACGAAGTTGCTTTTATATGCCATAACTTAATGTGATAGATAATTAGAAAACTAAAAAAAACCATTTGTGGGAAGTGGGTGGGCGAGATCCCTGACAGATCCATCCTACGAATGGGTGGTCCTAGTAAATTGGAAGCTTCTCTCAAGAGATTGAATGAAACGTTAATTATGAAAAATTAGGGAGAGCCGAGTGTTGACTTACCAAGGGTCATGTCTTAAAACCTTGATTAGAAATTATCTTAGGGGAAATGTGTGGCAACTATGCCAAAACTTTGTTAAGGTTTCGTGAATCCTAATCAGTTTACTAGAAAAAAGCATTGCACTCCACGAACCAAGGGTAACTACGATCCCTCCATTTGGCGAACGAGAAGCCCTTTTGGGACACCTCCGATGGAGCTAGCTAATATAAGGAGACCTCAATTGTCAAATTAGGACCCCCAGCTTGCAGGTTGATCCTCATGGGGATGGCTGATACCTTCCCTTACGAGGTAGACTCTAAGAAACCCAAACGATAGGCCCCATGCATTCTCGTGAGTGTCGAGCGAAGTCGTCTAGGATAGTTCCCCGATGAGCCACTAAAACGTGCTGCCATGGAATTGTTAGGTAGGCACATGACACATGGTATCTGAGCATAATTGAAATTAAACATATCTATGATTTTTAAGACCAACTATTCTTAGTAATAATCAACCTGCTAATTGTTAAGGGATAAAATTTGGCAAAATAATGAAGCCTAGAACCAGTTCCTTGTTTTTTTAGCAATGTACACATCTGCATTGAACTCCACAAATAACAAGTGGAGAAGAAAAATGATGAGGATACTCGATCGCCTATATGATCCATCCCTTGTGAATCACGAAAGAAGATGGTTCTGGGATGAACATTGCTATTACATCAAGGCCGATCAATTCAACATGCAGACTAATCTAAAACACCTTGAATGGATGGAAAAAATTTAGTTGTTGAGGCCTTTATCTTTTGTCCACCATCCCAGAAGGAATCCACTAATGATTACCACCCAATGGTCGGCAGATACGTCTAGACTGTTATGTCTATAACAAGGTATTGAAGGCAATCCTAGCCAACATGATTATAATCCAAGGACATCGCAAGTATCAAGATTACCGTATCCATGGTTTTTTAGATTTACTATTTCCATATTATAGGTTTTTGGACATAGACAGCAATCGACCTATTTTCTTCTACATGAATGTAACTGATATTCATCCTTGAAAAAGAAAGATATAATGATATCTTGTTTTGGAAATTGTACATAGCATCCATCCTAACCTATCCATGCTAATGTATCTCTACTTGTAAACATCTACCATTTGTAAATATCCCTTACTTGTAAAAATCATAGCTTATGGCTACTAATAATAAAAGATAACAGCAGCTAAATTTTATAAAAATATTGTGCTCTTTGGTCCATCATTGTTTTACAAAACTAGTAAGATATGATAATGTGGAAATGAAGCTAAAAAGTTTAAGTGCTAAACTAATTCATGTAACTTATGATAACCCAAGATAATACAACTATCTCTAGTCCTCGACTAAAATTTAGGAGAAGAAGTATCTCCTTAAGCAGGTTTAGCCACCGAAACTCGATGGCAAGGGCAAAGACATTGAAAGCCAATGTAGAGATTTGGATTGAGACCATGGAGGACTACTTTACTACTACATGAACTACCCCTACTAATCAAGCTATGATCGCCAAGTTGAAATTGACTGGTGAGGCACGCGTGTGGTGGAAATAGTGGTGTAAAGACTAAGGACTTGCTGAGACAGCTATTACCTTGGAAAAGTTGAAAGAAGCTGTGCATGGTCGATATTTTCCACCCGCTTATCACACGCTAAAAATGAATGAGTTCTTTAACTTAAGATAGTTGGGAATGAGCCTAGAGACATATTACTCAAAGTTTATCTCACTGCTTAAATATGTGCCCCAACTGATCTGTAAGATGCTTTGATTCGTATAGCACCTCTTGTTCAAGAGATTCAGTCAAAGCCAAGGAATAATAGCCTCTAGAACCAAAACAAAGGGACTTCACATGGCTATGTTAAGTGAGCCCAAGATCAGCATCCGCTTGGTCAAGGAAAGAGGGCCAAAACAAATGTAATCGAAAACTTCATATCTACGGGAAGTAATTCAGGAGTGCTTAGGTGTTTTCACTATAATGAGCCAAGCCACTTTAAAAGACAGTGCCCAAAGCTTGGCCAAATTCCTTGCCAAGCCTTAGTACAGAGGTCAAAACCAAGCTTCAATTGCAAAAGAAAAAGCATCTACTATAATTCTTAAAGAGCTTGAAGAAGAGAGAAACCCAACTATGGAAGCTAGTATGGAGAGGGTATCAATTCACGCCACGCCCTCCATAAGAAAGGCCCAAATCACCAATTTTCGGTGATTCAAACACTAGCAGAATATTAGAGTAAGCCCTTTAAAATTATGATTGATTGTGGAAGCACACACTCATTCATGTCGCCAAAGTGTGCCAAGAAATTAGGTATAGACACAATACCTGCATCTAGGTTGCTTGTGGAACTTGCCAACGGAAAAGAAATCATGTCTACTCAGCAAACTTGCAAAGTGACATTTAGCCTAGGAAAGCAATCTCTCTGAAATGGGATTTAGAATCATGAATTTAGGGGCCTACAAATGTCTATTGGGTATGGACTAGCTAATCCCCAATGACGCACATATTTAGTGCAAAAAAGGCCAAATGACTTTCAAAAGCTAAAGGGGGAAAAAGTGATGACCCAAGGTGAGGCAGGAAAACCCAAGGTTCAACTAGCCAAATCATCTCGCATAATAAAAGGGTTAAGAAAAGGATTACATGTGTATCTCATAAAATTAAATAAGATTAAGCATAATAATCAAGATGAGGGAGAGCCATATTGGCTAAAGGAATATGATGACATCTTCCTAAAAGAGTTGACTGAATTACCACCTCGAAGAGAAGCTGATCATGAGATCACACTTGAACCAGGAGCTGATCATGAGATCACACTTGAACCAGGAGCCGATCCAATCACTAAGAGTCTGTATAAAATATCTATCCCTGAAGCAATTGAATTGAAAGAGCAACTCAAGAAATTATTGGAGCAACGATACCTCAAACCCAAAAATTTACCATGGGAAGCCCTAGTACTATTTCAAAGGAAAAAGAACGGAACTCTCTGCCTTTACATTGATTACCGAGGACTAAACTAGGTAACAATCAAGAATAAGTATCCAATCCCAAGAATAGATGAGCTACTTGATAGACTGCAAGGGGTGAAAATATTTTCCAAGATTGATCTTCGATCTGGTTATTACCAAATAGGATCAAGGAAGAAGATATCTCCAAAACTGCCTTCAATACCAGATATGGTCATTTTGAATTTCTTGTAATGTCTTTCAGTCTAACTAATGCCCCTACTACATTTAACAAATTAATGCAAGACATTTTTCGACCTTATCTTGATGTGTTTGTCCTATTCTTCTTTGATGACATCCTAACATACTCCAAGAGAGACGAAGACCATGAGTTGCAATTGCGCATTGTGCTAGACACAATGAGGATGCACAAGCTCTATGCAAAGAAAAATAAGGGTGCATTTTTCAAAAGATAGATGGAATATCTCGGATTCATAATATCTGCTGAAGGAATCTCTATAGACCCAGCCAAAGTTAGAGATGTTCAAGAGTGGCAACCACCAACAATAGTTAAGGAAGCGAGAAGTTTTTTAGGGCTGACTGGACGGTATAGAATTTTCATGAAAATTTACTTCCTAACAGCTACACCTCTCACTAATTTTCTAAAAAAGTAAACTGTTATTGTGTGGACACCCATTGAGCAAGCCAGTTTTTAGCAACTCAAGAAAAGTTTGGTAACAACACCCATTTTAAAGCTATTTGACCTAAGTCAAGAGTTTGAGGTCATAACAAACGCAACTTCTCTTGCAATAGGTTGTGTGCTTATGCAGCAAGGTCATCCAATAGCCTATTCCTTAAGAAAGCTGAAAATCCATGAGAGGAATTATGCCACCCATGATCTCAATCTATTAGCTATGATCCATGCCATCTAAAGGAGAGATTTTAGCTACCATGATATTGATGCCTAGCAATCCAGTCATTGAGCTAGCCAAAGAAGATGTAGACAAGGATCCTAAGTATCAGCTAATGCTTAGAGAGATCCTAGTTAAGGGCACTGATCCTAAGCTCAAATTCAAATACCAAAATTTCACTGTGGATGGTGAACTTGTCCATTTCAGGCCAAGGCTCTGCATTCTTCTCAGTCAAGTGCTGAAAAAGAAGTTATTATGGGAAGCCCATGACTCCCCGTTCTCAAGACACCCTAGCTATGCAAAGACTCTTAATGCAACTAAGAAAGGTTACTATTGGTGGGAAAGACTAAAGCATGATGTACTTAGATATATTACCGAATGCCTAAGTTGCCAACAGGCAAAAGCGGAGCATGTCAAAATGCCAGGCAAGCTCCAATCACTTGACATTCCACAGATGAAATGGGATTTCATCAGTATGGATTTCATAGTTGGCTTACCTTCTGTTCAAGGAGGGTATAATTCAATCATGGTGATTGTGGATATGCTAACAAAGGTCATTTACATGTTATCCCAATCAAGGCCAACTACAAAGCTTTAGATATTGCACGATTATTTGTAAAAGAAATCTTTAGGCTTCATGGATTGCCTAAACAGATTGTTAGTGATCGCACTCTATTTACATCACATTTCTGGAGAAGCCTATTTGAAGTAATTGAAACCCAGCTTTGCTTTAGCATAGCTTACCATCCCCAAACTGATGTCAAACAAAGTGGGTTAATCAGGTCATTGAAGATATACTAAGAGCATACTGTTCCAGAGAACCGACAAGGTGGATACAGTATTTTCCCTTAGTAGATATTTCCTACAATGCGTCATATCACCAGATTATTCAAATGAATCCACTTCAAGCATTGTATGGGCAAGAGTGTTTGATGCCATTGAATTTCTTTGATCCAACCCTAAAGGTTGAGACTTCTAAGAAAATGCTAGAAGACATGGATGATCATGTCAAAACTATCAAACAAGACATCCAAGTTGCCAAAGATCACAAGAAAGCTTATGATGATCTAGGATGGCAAGAGCGTATCTTCCAAGAGGGAGACATGGTTGTCATCCATGTACACCCAACGAAGAGTTCTCTATCATTAGAAAAGTTCAAAAAGTTGAGTCCAAGGTATTGTGGACCATACAAGGCTCTCAAATTCCTAGGAGCTAATACCTACAAACTGCAACTTCCTAATCATGTGAAAGTTCACAATGTATTTCATGTTAGTCTTCTGAAAGCTTATGTGGCAAATCAAGATCATATTCTTGATGACCAGCAAATTGTAATGCCTAGTCAAGGAGCCCTTGAACTCTAACCTGATAAGATTCTAGATGTAAAAGAGTAACCTCTGAGAAACAAAACCATTAGAGAGTATCTTATCCAGTGGAAAGACTATCCTAAGGAGGATGTCACCTAGATAGAAAAGACAGCTCTAGAAAAACAGTTTCCCTAGTTCTTTTCAAGATGAGGACATCTCGGTTCCTCTAAGAGAGGATGTAATATTTCTACCACAACGCTTCATATCAAGAAACGAATTCAAGCTTAAGGCATTTTAAAAATTACCCATCGAGTTGTCACATAAGTGATCGCACGTAATTTTCTTGATAATGAGTCTCGCATTAAATCAATTTCGCAATCCGACATGAGAAAATGCCTCAATGTTCCCTTCCAATAAAAAGCAAAGACACCTCGTAAATAATAATACGAGAGCTTGATCATATAATTTTCCCTGCATTATATTTGATTTGGCATTCTTGATTCCATTTAATGCATTGAGGATTGCATTGATTTCGTAACCGCAAGACAATTCGCAAAAGCCTCAACGGTAGACAAAGAACGCACAAGAACGAGCATGATATTGAGTAAGTTAAGTATCAAAGAGTATGACATGACTTTATATACTAGATAAGTCATGAAGTAACTAGGCCAAAAACCACCAAAAGAAGTCGTTTTGAAGAAAAAAAGATGTTTTTGAAAAAATAGGCCAAAATACATGACTTTTTTACGCTCTCCTGGAGGGAGAGAAAACTTTTAAAAATCATCCCCATGTCACCATCCAACAAGTAAGCAATCAAAATGACTATTTAATCAAGCTCAATTGGCTCTTAACAAGTAACCAAATGAATTAGTCGACTGCATACTCTCCCTCATGCCTATAAATACAACCCACCTCCTTCACAATAAAGCAAGAAGGAAAACCTCCTAATGATGGAAACATTTATCTACTTCTCTTATCCATTAAAGCTTGAGCCTTGAAAGAGGAAAATACCCCCCCTTCTACCTCATTTTCATGTTCTCTAACCCTTGCTACGCATTCATCCCATACAACCAAATTGCTAGGCGAAATGCTAGCAAAATTTTTGTGGACGACCACCAACTCTCCCTGAACTACAACGTCAATTTTTCCTAACATCCAACGGTTCTGCGAGGTCATAGAAATTCAAAAAGCACATTTGAAGCAAGGAAAGCAAGGAACATGGCCAATGGAGAAAATCGTGCGGTAAGAATTGGCGAAACCCCCGTCACGGCAAACCTGAGAGAGGTGACATCTTGTTGGTTTTTTAAAAAATTAATATTTTATAAGCTTATCACTTTATTTGGCTTTAAACAATTATAAATACATTCTAACGAAAATACATATAAACTTCTGCTTAAGAAAATAACCTAAGTAATATAATGATCAAATATTCAGTGAAAAATACTCTTTCACTTGGAAAATGATTATATGCTTATCATTAAAAAAATATTTTAATTATGGTTTATTTTGTGATATTTATTGCTATTTAATTAAAGACGCATGTGATCATAATAACAAAAAAATGGTAGACAATGCTACGAAAGGAAATATTTTATAATTTTTTATTTAAAGTGACTATCTTTATTTTATTTTTTTAATGATAAATAGATGCATATGAACTTTATAATAATTTATAAAAATCATTTAGATAATATCATGAAATAATCAATGCATTACATCAAAACAAAAAATTGTAAAAGAAAATATATACTAGACACACATAAATTAGGTGCGTGAAAATATAATTCGATATCTGAAAGATGAAGAAAAAATTGCACTTATGATTTTTGCATTTTCTAGAATAAAATATTCAGAAAAGCAATCAGCATTGCACTAAGGACATAGCTAAATGATAATTGATCTTTCTAGATAACATTGAAAGTTCAGCAAATGGTTAGACATCGTCAATCAAACCATAGAATATGAGTAGAATAAAATAAAAAATATTTTCTTGCTAAAAACACACGTAATGCTAATATTAATGATTATATTAGCAAGAGCATCAATATCATGAGTTAACCCGTATATGAATCAGCTAGAAAACCTAACCTAAAATATCAAGAATGTTGAAGCAAAAACAACTATGAAATACTCGACAACCCTGAAACTATCAATATCAAAAAATTAAATAAATATCGAAAGTCTGTAGGACTTGTTGGACATTGATAAGAATTTGTTGATACAAATTCTAAAGTCTAAACAGACTTGGAAAAGCATTTGAAATCCTACTAAGCACGGCTTAGGGCAGTGCAGCGCATGAGTTGTCTGCCATAGGCATAAATGCCCATATTATCTTTTAGAGCAGAAATACCAAATTTTTTATAAGAATAAAATGGACTTCTCATAATTAATCAAATTCCCAAAATAACTTGTGGATCTCGAAAAAGAGTTGCAAGTAGAAAGCGAAACCCTAAGAATAAGGTGGGATCTTAAAAGAGAAACCCTAGATTTGGATGGGACTGCTTCCTATGCTTAAAACACTTGTTGTTGTTTCTTTTTTATTTGTGCACGCATTGATGGTTGCACAGGAAAGATTGATTGTGCTTGTAGTAGTTAGATCTAATTGTAAATATATAATCAGGATAATGAGAGGAAAGATTGTGCTATGCCTCCCCCACGGCTAGACGCAAAACCTTGCTCCAAGGGGGATCGTTTTGTACCACCGCGAGGAGCTTTGGACCACCGGCCCCAATGGCGAGAGATCACTCAGTGAGAAATCCGTTAGGTAAGAGGAGGTGAGAGTGCCTAAGGGCTTTGGCAATAAATCTCTCGATCGCTCCTAGGAAGTGCCTGACCCTCACATGAATCAAGATGGGATCCTGGAGTCCCCAGTACTAGTGAAGTGACAAAAATCTTGGATTGTTTCTTTTCTTCTGCGTAGATAGAAGGGATTTTTCGGTTAACAAATGTTTATTTTCTACGTAGGCAGAAGGGAAAAATCATTGTAAATAACTTTGTGAAATAATAAATATATATATTTTGAAAAAATAATATTTTCTCTGTCTTCGTGTTGTGCTATAAAATTGTGCAAATGAACTTGTTAACGAGTTAATTAACGAAGCTACTTTTATATGTCATAACTTAATGTGATAAGTAATTAGAAAACTAAAGAAAAACATTTATGGAAAGTGGGTGGGCGAGATCCATGTGACGGATTTGTCCTATGGATGGGTGGTCTCGATAAGCTGAGAGCTTGTCTCAAGAGATTGAACGAAACGTTAATTAGGAAAAATTAGGTAGATTCGAGCATTGACTTACCTAAGGTCAAGTCTTAAAACCTTGATCAAAAATTATCTTAAGGGAAATCTGCAGTGACTGTGCCAAAACTCGATTAAGGTTCCCTAAAGCCAAACCAGTTACTAGAAAAAATTGTTGCATTCCATGAACCAAGGGTAACTACAATCACTCCAGTCGGATGAGAAGCCCTTGTGGGATACTTGGGATAGAGATAGCTAATGTATAGAGACCTCAATTTTCAAATTAGGACCTTGAGCTTGCAGGTTGATCCTTTGTGGGGACAGCTAGTACCATTCATTACGGGGTGGACTCTAGGAAACTTGGATAATGGACCTCGTGCATTCTCTCACAAGTGTCAAGCAAAGCCATCTAGGATAGTTCCCCGATGAACCACTAAAACACGCTACTAGGGAATTGTTATGCATACACATGACAAAGTGTCTAGGAGGCATAAAGGACCAATTTTTCATGGAAAATGAAATATTGTGAATTTATGAGCTGGAGACTTCAATGCTAGGAACACAAGGCAAGTCTCAGTTCATCGATCTAAGTCTATTTGACCCCCCATTTAATCCTGCAAGACTTGGTATTCTAAAGCAGCTATGTGATCCAGGAGCCAAAAGTGTGTGATGAAGGCCAGGTTGAAGTCACTTGTCCAATCGGATCTCAAATCTGAGCTCGTTTGGGCCTCCAAAATGCAAAAAATCACTTGTATGCAGTGTGAAAATCCAAAATTTGAACTAGATATTTTAGGAATTAAATATTAATGACTTAATTAAAAGGTTTAAAATTTATTATCGCTACCATTTATTGATAAGATTCTAGATCCGTTATTAGCGGGTAGGGATATCTATTTGTTCATGGAATGCTTTGTCGATTATAACCAAATGGCTATCATAGAGAAAGATAAGTTGAAAATGGCATTCATCAGTATATTTGGTACCTTTGCATATTTTTATGGCTTTTTGATTATGCAATGCGCAAAGATCTTCGTAATGTACGACTAATAAAACTTTCAGTGATATTTCCTTAGAGGAGCTAAAAGTCTTTATTGATGACTTGGGGGCAACCACCACAAGGGAGAGACATCTGATTATTTCAAGAAAAATTTTTGAGTAGTACATGCACTTCTGCATTGCTCGCAATCCAAGAAAATGTGTCTTTGGAGTGCTCTATGGATTATTGTTGGACTATGTGGTTAGCTCGATTGGTATTACAACCAATCCTAAAAATATAAAGGTTATTGTTGATATGAGTCTGCCATATACTCCTAAAGAAGTGCATAGCTTTCTATTAGTTAGATATTATCAATGATTTATTAATTGACTAGGTGGCTGAGAGAACATTTCCATTGACGAATCTCTTATCCTTTAACTACTTATTTGTTTGGAGTGATCCATGTCAAGTATCCTGTGAGGATGTGAAGTATGAATTGGCAAAAACGCCAGTCCTGAAAGCACCTAAAATGGGTGAGATATTTTATATATTTTCAATGGCTATCATGTATAGTATCAGTTGTTTAGCCCAAATTTGGGAGGAGAAGCAGTACCATTCGATTGTGTTTGCCAATTGCAAATTGGGAGTATCTAAGATTATTTATACCTACATGGAGAAATAGTGCCTTGGGATGGTCTTTGCAATGAGAAATTCAAGCACTACATCCTATATGAAAAGGTAGTATGTTATATAAAGACAGAGGGGATGAGGCTATTGTTGAATAAGTTGCAGTTGCTGCATGATTGCTTAGGGAAGCGGCTAATCACTTTGCAGGAGTAATTGATTATAAATTTAGGAGTAAGCCGTCGAAGTTGCAAGGCATCATTGAATGTCTTGTGGATTTCGGGGAGCTAAATGAAGTCTTGGCTTAAGGTAGTGACCTCGAGGGTCTATTCAAAATCGATATTGTCTCCATTCCATCCTAGTATGTTGCCATAATGCACTATCTACCCACAAGAGTGGCTAGAACCACTTTGTCAAAAGCTGAAAAGAGAAAAATTAGATAGCAAACCTTGAAATTTTCCTTGATTACAAGAATACTATATCGGCAAGGGGTCAATGATGTTTATCGCTCTAATTTGTCATGCCTAATGAGATTCCATTTATCTTGGATGAGTATCATCAATCCACTTGTGGAGGTACCTTGTTGGATGGTTGACTACACAGAAAGCTTTGAGAGTCAGATATTGGTAGCCATCCATTTTCCAGGATGCATTTTCGTATGTCAAGAGATGTGATACATGTCAAAGACATGACAATAGGTAGAATAGGAAGCACCCACTAACTTCTATCATGGCTATACTACCATTTGAGAAGCGGGGCATTGATTTTGTTGGACCTATACATCCTTCGTCAACTATACAAAAGAATTATATCATCATGGCAAGAGACTATTTCACTAAGTAGTCTAAAGCCCACACTACAATGAATAATAATGCTAAGAAAATGTCTAGTTTAATTTTGGAATAGATTGTTTGCCATTCTAGTCCACCTAAGGAGCTTATGTCTTGACCGTGGGACACTTTTTTTGAATAAAGTGATTGAGGCTTTGATGGAATCTCTAAAGATTAAACATAATAAGATCATGCCTTACAACCGCCAAGCTAATGGACAAGTAGAGAGTACCAATAAGCATCTTGTGGGGATTTTATCTCCAAGACTGTATCCGAACGTAAGCATGATTGGGATAAGAAGTTATATGTGGTTTTTTGGGCCTATAATACGACATTCAAAAGAGCTACATATCACAACCATTTTAAATTAATATATGGGGAAGCGGTGGACCATTGTGTTTTTAGAGTATTCTTGGAAAAGTTTAGTCTTGTATAGTGTGTATTGCTACAACAAAGTGATTACAAGTTGCATAGTGTCATCAAGGTATTGTCTTGATAGAATTTTGTTTGAGCCATCACATTGGTGGACACAAATTTTGTAACATGTGTGTGCTACAACGGTGTATAGAGTTTTCTTCAAGAGTTTACTCAATGTCTTTTGGTTTCATCTTGATTCTTTCACCTCTCCTATCTTGTCTCTTGAAACCCCAGTGGTTAGTGGCTTGACACATACCCCCTAGATAGTGGCGATGGTTATCAAGTAGGCTATTTACTTTACAATTCAAGGGTGATGTGTGCAAACAAGCATTAAGCCATAATTACTGAAAGACACCTCACAATTTGTTAACTCTCCTTTCAATGACCCAACCACTTTAATTTGCTCATGTAGGTCAAGGATACCATCTTCTCAATGTTGATCTTTACTTAAACGTGGTTAGTTTACAAGTAGGAAGGTTGCTCTTGGCAATCTAGTCACACAAGGCCTTAATGGATTTTTTCATTCAATTTCTCAACTTAGTTTGTTCTCATAAAGTGGTTCTAAGTTGTACACACAAGGTTCTTAGATTGTCACTCAGGTCCACTTCGCATGGCAAGTATCAAACCTCTAGGAATCCCTTTTGGGAGGCAAGGTTGCAATTACTGAAAGGTTTGACTAAGGGATCCTTGGTGCAATTGATTGTCAATAGGGTGATGTGATTAGCTCCAAATAGGATTGAGCTTGGTGCAAGTGGATCCTTGATTTTGATTCCTATTTGAGTTACAATTTTTTACTATGTTAGAGAAGTCGAGAGAGTGTATCCAACTCTCAAGTTTCAAAAACTTTTCCATGTACTAACTTGACCTTGCACTTTGTGGTATGTTAAAGCAAGGTTTCCATTTTCCAAGGCTTCAAATCAAACATCATCCAACTCAAAATATATTGGTCTAGAGTGTTTATGTGTCTATTTTCTATAGTTCAATACTTCTCAATGTCCTAACAACTCCAAAAGAGTGAGGAAAGCTCCAAGGTCAAGCCTCCAATGTAGGGATGATTTAAGTGATGTATGATCCTTGGGATCACAAAAAGGGTGGTTTCTTGCAGACTAGCCACAATGCAAGCTTCTATGTGCATGCCAATAGAGCCTAAGATCACCCTTATAGATATTCCAATATCCATCTCTAAGTTGTTTTGTCTTTTGGATTTCTAAGCTTCATGCTCCCAACCAAGGTTCCTTCAATGTCTATCAATGTAATCCAACTCCAATGCACTTTAAAGTAGTGAATCCATTATGGTGTATATCTCTTAACTCAATCTTAACTTGAATCAATGTGGACTCTTAGTATGTAGCACTTGCACCATGTTTAAACTAAAGAGGGGTTCAGTTTAGTTTGAGGGCTCAATGTTTGGAACTAGCCAACTAGACGAGTGCTAGTCGTGGATGTAACAATCTTGTTTCACATGGAGATGTGTCTAAGGAAAATTGTCCTAGGGCAAAAACTCAATGTATATCTAGCTAGGAGCAAAGTGCATTTGACCACTTTCTTGACAAGTTCTCAAGTTTTCACTATAGGCTTTGAGTTCATTGCTTAGTGAGGGTTTCAAAGTGCATCGTTCCTATGTGAGGTGGATTCATCCTACTAACATGTGAGCACAATGCATTAGGTGGATTCAAGGGCATTACCTTAAGGAGTAATTGGTTTTTCCTTCTAGGTATGGATTGTTATTCCACCAAGTGTAAGAGTTTTGTGAGTCTTATGGGCTATTGGTGGTGGAAATTGTTCCTAAGCTTTCCATTAGTGCAAGATCAATAAAGAAGCTCAAGCTGCTTCAAGGGAACCTTTTTCAATGGATCAACCTATCACTTTGCCCTAAACTCCTTGATGCCAACAATATTGCATGCTAAGCTTTTATGTTGTTGATGCCTCCTTGTGATGTCCCAACAAGTTGTCATCTATGCTTGAGCTAGGGGCCAATATCAAGAGCTTGGTCCTTGTGGTTCAAGGGGTTGTGTAATGAGTCATTCTACATGTGTGTGCATTATGAAAGGGTGTGAAGAAGGTGGTTAGACATGGTCTTAACACCAAAGGGACGTTGAGGCTTCCTTCCACCAAGACTTTCATTGTGATATGCCCAACCTAAGTGTGTGTGATCTTCCTCTTGTGGTGTTTTGAGATGTTCCAGCTATAAGTACCCAAGGCTTTAGGGGTCAACTGATAGGATAAGGGTGCATAGCTTGCTAGATCCTCATGATTTGCTAATTCAAAGTCCTCTATTTAAATAGCTTGAAGTAGACTATTTCCACTCTGGCCAGTTGCGTGTCGCTTGAAATTAATGTTCCTTGGGAAGGAAAGCAGGGTTTGGTCTATTTTGGAACCAAAAGTTCTACGGAAGACATGTTCAACACTTATTCCCAAGCAAAGAGTACATGCACATTCAAGAAAGGGACCATTGTGATCTTTGGGTTGTGTGGTTGAGGTGTTGATTCTTGTTAAGATGCTCAAGGTAGCTAGAATTGTAGTATGGAAGTCTAAGGTTCAAGTTTCTTAGATTGAGATATCATTCAAATGTGCTTCCTTACCAATTCATGGGCTAGTCTATATCCCTTTATTTTCCCTCTCAAAGTTACTTAATGTGTATCCCCACTAGTTTGTTAAGAAAGTAGATGAGCTAGGAAAGGGCCAAGTTTGGGAAGGTTGCAGCCCAAAGGGCCAACTTCTAGTGCACAAGGGCCTAGTGAGGGAAATTTACCAAGAGTCAAGTTGTCGTACACGGACAATCATGGGCCAACTCGATGAATTATGTTAAGCCCACTAGATGCAAACAAAGAAGGAAGGGAGCGCCCAACAAAAGGGAGGGTTAAATTTTTTTTGTCCACATCAGTGAATGCTTGTGTAAGTTGGATAATGTGATCGGAAAAAATTGAGAGCCTGAGCTTACTCCTATGCAAATTGTAATATGTTTTCGAGGAGTAGAGCCCCACTTAGCTTATATACTTTTGTATTAGAAAAATGTCTCATAGGGACATTTGAAGCCAAGAGATCAAAAAGTGTAGAAACCCCCAAAAGAATGTATAAATGCGAGATTATTTGAGTGTGTGCTAACTTCTTGTGAGCTTCCTTTCTTTAAGTTCTATCTGCTGCTTTGAGCTCTCATGTGCTATTGAGAGAGGGTGTGTGAGGGAGAGAGTGAGACAGTGAGAGTGCAAGGGACATGGTGTGAAAAAGCATTTGGGAGTTCTCTACTCTTTCCTTATCTCTACATTCTTCTCATGACAATAACTCGAGGCTCGTGGTAGTGTGCACGTCAAGATTGAGAGCTTGCTAGATAAGATGGTAGCATGAAGATTGTGAGATAACCTTTGGCTTACAAGAGACTACAACGATGAGCAAGCTCAAGGTGTGTCTACTACAATCTCAGTACTATTGGTTGATATGGCTACATACTCCTCACTTTGCATATCCTACTTCCTATCAAACCATTCTTCATCATGTGTCATGTGGTCCATAGCCTCTAAATCTGAAATCCAACCCTCATCGTTAGGTGTATGAGTCATATTGGCAATATGTGCTCCATGGCAAACAAATGTTCTCTAATTAATCCACCTTCAGAGACACAACTTGTACCTCCATAACCACTTTCGCAATGGCCATACTAAGTCATTACATGATCTCTAGACATAGCCTTCTACTTATGATAGCATTCATTTTCATTGTGACCAAACTATCCATAATAATGACATGCACCATCTCTATGCGAACTAGGTCATCCTCTACCTCTAGAGAAGACTCTTTCCCTACCTCTAGGCATGAACTCTCCATGTCCAAAAGAGCTATGACCATGAGCAAATGCATCTCAATGACCATAAGAAGATCCTCTACCCCTTGAAGGACTACCATATTCTCTTTGATGATAAAACACACTATCATTGCTAGTGTCTGGGTCCCTATTGGTGGATACATTAATCCCAATTTTTAGTTCTTTTGTAAGCAAGAAAGCAATCAAATCCTCAAAATTAGGCACAGAGCTTCCTCCTAGAGAAATAGAAGTATCCAAAAACTTGTATGCATGACCAAGTCCATTTAAGGTGATTGAAACCAAGTCATCATCATCAACATGTGCATTATAATCGAAGCAAGATCCTCTACCAATCTACTTAATTTTTGTAGTATAATCAAAGTAAGGTCCTCTATCAATCTACTTAATTTTTGCAATATAATCACTACTGCTCCAATTTTCACACCATGCACCATGTAGTCTTTGTTTCAACTATAGCTTTCTTGCCTCTGTACAAGTGCCATACATCTTTTCAATTATCTCCCATGCATCCTTAAATGTACTTACTTTTTTATATGTGGAATCAAGGTCTCTAAAATGCATATGGAGATCCAATGTAGCACCTTCATGTTTTTACCTATCCAATCCTTATAGGCCTTCTTTTCTTCCTATACTAGCTCCTCATGAGGCTCATGACATGCATCCTCAGATGTGATAAGGTCCCAAAGACCTCTTCCCATAAGAAAACTCTCCATACAATAGGACAAAACACTATAGTTATCCTTTGTCAACTTGTCCCCAACAATCTATATTATTTGTTTAATTTTTCACATTATCATTATTGTAATATCAAAAAACCAGTATTATACAATGTGATAAACCACTACTTAATAAGCATGCATTAATCAAGCATCATTCGCATAGGTTCTGAGACCAAAAGCCATTAAATAGGCCTTAAAAATGTAATTAACCTTAAATACAATGAAGTAAGTGACATGTATGTGCCTAATTGTAGCCAAAAAAATTTAATACAACATGCCCACATGATGTACATCTGCTCTCTTATAAGAAACATTGCATACGAAGCTCATATAGTACACGTAGTACATCCCAAAAAGAATCAAATTACATCCAAAATTCACAATTTTTTCTACTATATTTCTATAGTTTTTTATGCTAATAATGAATCTCATGCAAAATCAACTCATGGTAATTTTTTTGGAATTTTTCTACGATTTTTTCTCTTCCAAAATAGCACCCAAAAGTTTTCTTATTGAGAGTTTTCTTATGGGAAGAGGTCTTTGGGAATAATGTGCTTTAAATCAAGATTGGGAAGACTCTTTATAATTGTCTTCCCAATCTCTATCATTTAAAGCCCGTGCTCCTTTAAACAAGCAGGCACCATGATTTTTCCATAGGCTTCCCTTGCACTTTTGAGCTCAAGCAATCCCTAAGCTTAATCGGTCCCTTACTTCCAACATCCATACATGACCCAATTTGTATTAAAAAGAAAACCAAAACCTTACTGCCATACATGATTTTCAACCTTCTGTTGAGTGTTGAAATGACTTGTTTTTTGGCTGATTTTTGTTGTTTTTGAGAGCTGAATGGTTGATTTTATGAGATGATTGATTGATTTAGAAGTGGTTTGAGAGTGTTTTAGATGATATTGATTGTGTTTTGGAAGATCATGATGTTTGTTGGTGGTTCTGTGATGTTCTGATAGGTTCTGAATGGTTCTGTATACCTTCTGTTTTGTTCTGTTTTGGTCTGTTTTGTTCTGATTGTCTTCTGTAAGGAGGGATGAAGTATTGATTAATGAAGATTGAGATCTTGTGAAAGTTTATTGAATGGTTTGTGAGAGTTTGGAATGGTTTGAGAATGAGTCATGTGGTTTTGATGATCTTCTGTAAGCTTCTGTAGGTCTTCTGTAGAGCTTCTGCTTCTGTTCTGTTTCTGTTCTGTTCTGTACTGTAGCTGTTCTGGTACTGTTCTGTACACTGTTCTGTATGCTTCTGTAAGTGTTCTGTGAAACGTATGTGTGACTTTGGGGAAAGTTTTCTAGCCTTGGAAAGAGGTGAATACAAGTGCAAAAGAGCTGAAAGAAGTGGAAGAAGTAGCTGCTGAAGACTCGAGAGAAGACTAGAGTGAAGTGACAGTAGTGAGCTGTGAAGAGACACTGTAGTGGCTCTGGTGACTCTTCATATCAGACATACCTCTTGGGAGGGGTATCCACGACCTAAGGGGATTATTGAGAGTGATTTTTGAGAGATTGTAGTGAGGATATGATGTATTATTGATGGAGTGAGAGAGAGAGAGTCAGAGATAGCCAATTCTACTGAAACAGAGTGATTGTATATGAGAGATTGAGAGAGAAGACTATGAAGATATTGAAGATGAATACTATGTGATGTATTTCCATTCAAAGATGGTGTATTCCTTTGCTTTCTTTGTTCCATTGATGGATTTTGTGAAGATATTGAAGAATATGGTTGATTCTATTAAAATCCGTGGGAGATTTACATGATGCTGCATGAAGATTTGTTGTGCCTGGTGTTCTTTTCTTCATTGTGACAATATGAAACATGATAAACAAGCTTGTTGATGTTACAAGATAGATTTTCTTGCAAGAGAATTCCCTTTTCCTTGGTGTTCCTCTCGGGGCTCCATGTTTTTGGTGCGCAACCGGGGAAGCTTGCCATCAACAAGCACCAAGAGGCTGAAAATGAAGGAAATGGCATTGCCAAGAAGAGAAGAATTCAATGGATGTTTGTAAAATTCCTTCTTCCACTGAAGAGTTGGAATTTCTCATAATCAAAGCCACTTTCCACAAAAAGTTCATCCCACAATGGCGGAAACACATCACCATCATGATGCATGCTCTATATGGTGGACAGTTTCCTCTTCCTATTGAAGCAGCAGAAACTTGCATCTTGGTGGCAAACTGTTTGGGAACAAACTGAAGAACAGAAACAGAGAGAATGAACATCCATGGAAGATTTGGCATTCATTGAGAAGTTTCGAGACAACATCAAGTGGGAGATTTTGAAGAAGCTTCAAGAGTCTTGGTCTGTAGAGGTTCACAAAGACAAGAAGGAAAAGAGTTGGAATTTGTTCGTGGATGCTCAACAACAAGATACATGGGATGCTTGGTGTACTGATAATCTTCTGTTTGTTCAATTAGCAACCCACTGGAAGTTGGTAGACAGAGTGTTTTTCACAACATACACTATTGAAACCATCAAAAGCTGGCATTACTATGATTATGGTACCACCACAATGCTCAGACGTATGCATTTTGACACCTTCAGAACCGAATACCTTCCTCTGTGTAGTGGCATGAAAGCAGAATTCAGGGACGTTGAAAAGAAAGAAGTAGAAGAAATGTTGGCAAGAGAGTCCTACAGAGACTGAGGCCTTCTGTTAACCCTCTGTGGAGCACTAACAACATAGTGGAGCCAACTCCCTGATGAATGACGCAATAAAAAGGCAAGCGTTAGAACGAGTCCAGAGGTACGTGAGAAGAGAGAAAGCAAAAATCAAGGCTGAGAACGAGCTCGCAGCAGAAGCCGCCTTTGACGCCCTTGCGGAACTCTTTACAGAAGTCCCAATGGCACATCAAGCCCTTCCTCCTCCTGCTGGAGGTCCACTTCCAAGCCAGATCCGTCTTGGAAATATTGATGACAGACCAGCGAATGTAGTCCCATTGCCAGTTTTTAAGGGAGAGTATAATGAAGACCCCGATCTTCATGTAGCAGAGTTTATGGTAGCGTGTGTGGCTAACAATACCAGAACCCCTGAGCATTGGTTAGCAATATTCCCCGCCACTTTCAAGGGCGCGGCGTTTCAATGGTATGAGAGACAAGCAGCAGGAACTTTTGGCACATGGGACGACCTGAAGTTGGCCTTCCTCACTAAATTCAGGCGTGAAGGTTTTGAAGAGCGGATGAGAGAGGAATTTATGAACCTAAGTCAGTCCTCTGGAGAAAGAGTGGAAGCCTATGTCTCACGAATGGAATCCATCCTGAAGAGATGGACTAACCATAATCTAGATGATGGCATTCAGAAGGGAGTGTTTCTCAGAGGATTACAACCAGAAGTCCGTAAGTTTGTGGAGCTACAAAGACCAGCCACCCTGCAAGCTGCAACAGAAGGTGCAAGACTGTACGATGAAGTGGAAGCTAGATTGGCGATGAATACAGGAAGAGGAGTCCTACCTCCTCTGGTGCCAGGAATGATGTACCCACCAAATGCAGTTGCAGGGACTGTTCCCTATCCCTACCAACAGATGTCCCCAGTATCACAGTACAGTGCACCAAATCCACAGTGGCCAACCAAGCCTCCCAAATCCAGCAGTTGCAAGATCAGCTTGCAAAGTCCTGCTCTGTTCCTCCAAGCCCTCCTGTTCCATTAATTCCTTCTCTTTCACAGCAGGACTTGGCTGCCCTACAGAGATAGGCTACTTTGTGCCCTTTATTCCAAGATAAAGTGGAAAGATTGCAGTCCAGAATGGACTTGTTATGGTCTACCTTTGAGCAGTTTCAGGAATATGTCTTACCAGACCATTCTTTCTTTGTCCACTACCACTTACAGAAGTTGGTCTTCTACATGAAGCTTTCCACGATGGATTTACCTTTTCCAGAGGATGGCTGGAGTGGGGCTTGGTCTGCTGAGTTGTTGACAGAGGTAGTCAGAATGGTCTTTAAAGATTCTGTCATGCCAGATACCATGTTGATGTCATACATGTATCTCCGAGGAGATTTGTTAATTCCAGATGAGGTAGATATGGCATGGTATGTGGGGGATGTGGTCTTACAGGCTGTTTTATATGTCAATCATTTGGAGTTGCACATAGCTGATATGTTCCAAAGTTATTCCTCCAAAGTAGCTGATTGTCAGGATAGTTCGTGGCATCCCATGATTGATTCGGTGGTCCTCAATCAAAGACAAAACACATCTCCTACCTTTGCCCAGAGTACTAACCAACTGAGGATGTATCTCTTAACCTATCTTTCCAAACATAATCCATTTGATGCTACCTTCTTTGATGCCTATCATAGACGATCTCTCTTAGGACCTTCTGTTCCTACCCTCCTCTATTACCAACAAATGGCTCACCGCTATGCTATACATCTTTCCCTTTGTCAATCTAATTCCACAATTATTTTACCCCTTCTTTTCCAACCTTCATCGTTCCCTCAAATTCGTATTTTCACTTATTGTTCCTTTATTGAGGATAGGGTATTTTCCCCTTCTCCACCCTGTTCTTCACCCCTCATTAATGTACCCTCCACATTTCCTATTTATCAGTTAACACCGTTCCTTAGTGATTCCTTACAAATTTCTGCCACTCCTTCTTTAACCTTTTCTTCATTTTATGATTTTTCCTATCCTTTCCTACATCCACTTTCCCTTATTCCACTACCCTCTCCTAACACTTCCATATCTCAACCACCTCAGTTGGTTAGTGACTGTGACGGTTTTGATAATCAGATTTCCAGAAGAAGGGGATGGAGTTCGGATGATTGCCTTACAGGACCACAGATTAATTGGCCAGTAATTGCGAGAGAATGGACAGCTTCAAGTCAAGCTTATCAAAACTATGTTCATTTTGCCCAACAATATTCACAGTCTGCAGATCCCTCAGTGAGATTAACTGCTCACTTTGCTTGGTACCTGGCGTATATGCATAGGCACTCTCATACTGATTCAAAGCCTATTCCAAAGTTGTGCATGAATGTCAATGTTAGCATTGATTCCCAGCAGCTGGAGATACTGTATTTTCATGCCCTCTGTTTGTCTAGCAGATACCTGGTCCTGTTGGAAAGGATGTGCTGTCTCCAATTTTTTCAAAATCCTCCAAAAAACTTTGTAGATGAATCCTTATCTATGGATCGATTCCGACAACATCAATCTTTTAAGAGGGATCATCTTCATTGATACCTTTCCAATGTATGGTGGAAGCTTTTAATGAACAACTTTCTTTTTGAAGGAGTCATTCAGATGATTGTGTTGTGTATTAGTGTTTGTGTTGTGAGTTCATGTATGTCAAACGAACGTGGTGGTTTCCTATTGTATTTCGTGTACGAGCTCTGTTTTGGAGATTTGTAGAGTTGGGGTTGTGGTTGGAGAGTTGAAGCTGATGCTGATGAAGAAGAAGCAAACTCTTATATCCTTTACAAATTTGTGGAGATTTTTAGTTTGATCAGAGGTGTTAATGTCTAAAGGGTTTTCCTTTCTTTGTATTTTTCTATCAGAAACAGGTTATAAGTTGGGGTCGTGGTGGGTGGATTCTTTGTGAAAAGATATTGAAGATCAAAGTTGAGCTTCTCCCTGAACTTGTATTCCCTTTTTCCTGGGTCGCGAGGACGCTTCCTTATTAAGTGTGGGGATATGTTGAGTGTTGAAATGACTTGTTTTTTGGCTGATTTTTGTTGTTTTTGAGAGCTGAATGGTTGATTTTATGAGATGATTGATTGATTTAGAAGTGGTTTGAGAGTGTTTTAGATGATATTGATTGTGTTTTGGAAGATCATGATGTTTGTTGGTGGTTCTGTGATGTTCTGATAGGTTCTGAATGGTTCTGTGTACCTTCTGTTTTGTTCTGTTTTGGTCTGTTTTGTTCTGATTGTCTTCTGTAAGGAGGGATGAAGTATTGATTAATGAAGATTGAGATCTTGTGAAAGTTTATTGAATGGTTTGTGAGAGTTTGGAATGGTTTGAGAATGATTCATGTGGTTTTGATGATCTTCTATAAGCTTCTGTAGGTCTTCTGTAGAGCTTCTGCTTCTGTTCTGTTTCTGTTCTGTTCTGTACTGTAGTTGTTCTGGTACTGTTCTGTACACTGTTCTGTATGCTTCTGTAAGTGTTCTGTGAAATGTATGTGTGACTTTGGGGAAAGTTTTCTAGCCTTGGAAAGAGGTGAATACAAGTGCAAAAGAGCTGAAAGAAGTGGAAGAAGTAGCTGCTGAAGACTCGAGAGAAGACTAGAGTGAAGTGACAGTAGTGAGCTGTGAAGAGACACTGTAGTGGCTCTGGTGACTCTTCATATCAGACATACCTCTTGGGAGGGGTATCCACGACCTAAGGGGATTATTGAGAGTGATTTTTGAGAGATTGTAGTGAGGATATGATGTATTATTGATGGAGTGAGAGAGAGAGAGTCAGAGATAGCCAATTCTACTGAAACAGAGTGATTGTATATGAGAGATTGAGAGAGAAGACTATGAAGATATTGAAGATGAATACTATGTGATGTATTTCCATTCAAAGATGGTGTATTCCTTTGCTTTCTTTGTTCCATTGATGGATTTTGTGAAGATATTGAAGAATATGGTTGATTCTATTAAAATCCGTGGGAGATTTACATGATGCTGCATGAAGATTTGTTGTGCCTGGTGTTCTTTTCTTCATTGTGACAATATGAAACATGATAAACAAGCTTGTTGATGTTACAAGATAGATTTTCTTGCAAGAGAATTCCCTTTTCCTTGGTGTTCCTCTCGGGGCTCCACCTTCAATGGCTTCTTGAATGCATTCAAAATGGGCAATAGAGCCCCAAATCCAAGCTACAATGGCTCTTCCAATCCGTACACCTATTTTGAGTTGATTAGATAAAGACTTGTACCTGATTTAGTTGTGGACAACAAGCTTGCATTTGGTGTAGACCTTACTTGATGTGCTCCTCTATCCGATTCTTTACTCTCTCTCTCTCTAATGCAAACTAAAAAGAGACTCAAAATGGATGCACAACACAAGGGAACTAAGCACAAGATATGGAAGCTCAATCCATCTTCTTCTTCATTCTTCATTCTCTCCTTCTTCCATTCTCTACACACTATCTCACAAAGTAGATAGATACTCTTTTGAATTAAGAGTCACTTTACACACAATCTCACTTTATTGATGCATACATAGGATATAAAAATAACCTGAGACATATTTCTCAACATCCCCCTTAGGCATCTTGCCCCTTTTTTGGTCCCTTCACCTGTTCATGGCTTCCTTCACATGCAATCATAATTAAGTCTTGATGAAAGAATTAACCAAACATGGGATGTTTGCATGGGAGGGAGCCCCACTCTCATAAATATAACAGCTCTCATAAAAATAACAGCACCAAGTGTTACACCCCAAAATGTGTAGGCTTTTTTCTTGATCTTCTTCTTGCAGTTAATAAGAAGAGAAGAAGATGAAGAGAAAAAAAGAGGGATCTTCACTCTCAAAGTCACTCACATTGCAAGAAGAGAAGAAGATAAAGAGAAAAAAGAGAGAGTCGTGCTAGACCGACCCATGCGGGACATCTTAGGATGAACACCCTAGGAGCAGTTCCACACCGCACTGGGAGTACCTCTAGATTGTATCTAGTCCACATATCATTTTGTACCTACTCAATTTAGTTCAACATTGCATAAATGTTAGCTTCACTGGGACTTTTGAAATCTCCCAGACATTTGTATGCAACATTTTGGTCTCATAGGCCAACTTGGCCTGTTGTAGACGTTAATATAACTTTCTCTCTCTCTCTCTCTCTCTCTCTCTCTCTCTCTCTCTCTCTCTCTCTCTCTCTCTCTCTCTCTCTCTCTCTCTCTCTCTCTCTCTCTCTCTCTCTCTCTCTCTCTCTCTCTCTCTCTCTCTCTCTCTCTCTCTCTCTCTCTCTCTCTCTCTCTCTCTCTCTCTCTCTCTCTCTCTCACACACACAAAGTGGTGGAAGCAAGAAGAAGGAGAATAAGGCTAACTCAAAAAACTGTATAGATAAGTCTAAGGTTTGAACTCAAAAAACTATATCGATAAGAACTTTCAAGATTCTATTATGTTTACATATTATATACATAGGGTTTCCTAGGTGGTTAGCCTCAACTCTTGACCCCTTTTCCATCTCTAGTTACTTCATTTTACATGCCTATGATTCTATTGAGCAAGGGACTTCCATTGAGCAAGGGACTTCCCCAATTAACCTAATTCATGAAGTATCAAAAAAATTGCTAAATATAACAATATAAGCGTCCAAAACTAGCAAAGGTTAATGGTTGTACCAAAAGTAATGGAAAAAGGTGCAAATTATAAGAGCTTGGATGTGTTACTTTCAACATCATATGTTTGCAAGGTGAATATGTAAATTTTATATCCACAATACTTACAAATAATACACTCTTACATCTTTTTAAAAACCAAAGTGAGGGTCAAGCTCACTCCCTGAGTAAGTTCTAATGTCACTTGGGGTTATATGAGAAGACCTATAGTAGATGAGGAGGTAATGGGCAACTCTATTTGCTTTTACCTTAAGACTATGTCGGTAATGCACAAAGTGGAATGTAAAGAAGGATTGGTCACAAGTGGAAAGGAGTAGAGGGTGTCAAACCTAAAGTGGAAAATCTAAACCTAATATATATAATGTGTAAAATGGAATGGAAAATTCTTATATGGAAATTGTTGAGGGTCTCTTCTTCTCTATCCTCGTACTACTTCATTGTAGCTTGAGAGTGATGGAAAGTGTGAAATATTGAGAGTGAGGGACTAGTTTGGAAGAGGCTCCATTCTCTTCTCCTTCTTGTTTGTCATTTTTTTAATTCTCTTGACATTGGATTGGTAGCAGTAGACAAATCAAAGGAGAGAAATGGTGGTTGATTGAGAGGAGCCACATCAAATCATAGAGCTTGTTGGAAAACCATGTGGAAGATCGGACTATAAGTGTGTAGAGGACTATAGTAATTCTTACTATATCCATTCTTTACTCATTTATCTTCTTTCTTTTCATGATATTGAGAGGAGAGATCTACTTGGTTTGGAGAAAAAGTATGAGTGTGACTGATAAGAGGTAGCTTGAGCAAGAGATAAAGAGGAAACACACGAAAGAATGTATGTCCATCCAAGTGCTATTGTTAGATCTAATAGAGCTTAACATTTTTGGCTCCATTTTTAGGATAGGGATGAAATTCACTCTCTTGAGCTTTGGTCAAACTCATACCCATGTGCTAAATAGAGGATCTCATTAAAAAGCCATAGAGCAGCCAGATTGTAAACGTTAATGTGAGAAGCACACATTGCTAGAATATGATAGAATATGCTCATTTTAGGAGGATATGATGAATGAGAATTGATAGAGATTATATTTTGATTAGATCTTTATGTTATTTATTTTAAAATGTTTAAAAAATCAACTTCTCAATCTTTAGGCATTTCAATTTATTGATTGCTTACATAAGACTAGTTATGCTTCATGTATGAACCATGTTAGGCATTTCAATTTATTGATTGCTTATATAAGGCTAGCTATGCTTCATGTTTGACATGATTATGAGCTTGAGAAGGAGCTGAGGAATGGATAGGGTAGTTTTTGGAGCATACAATTAACAAGCAAAGACTCAATCTATCTGCCCATAGTTCTTGACTTGGAAATTCTTGTAGCTTAAATTATCTATAAGATTTTTTTCGAACTCCATTGGGATGTTCAAGTACTTAATGTGATCAAAACAATGCTATTGAGTAAGAAAATGTAGGCATAAATTTATTTTCAATCAACATATATCTTAGAATCTATATGTTATCTCTATCTAACCCCTTTATAATTACTATTCCACAATCCATCTTATTGAAGGAATCCACCATAACTTGTAAACAAAAAGAGGCAGAGTGACATTTTCTAATGCAGGCTTGTCAACAAGTAACACAAGGAAGCAAGAGAGAAGAGAGAAGAGAGAAGAGAAAGTGATTGATTTTAGCTTAGAAGCCTTGGAGGAGGAGAAATAAGGTAGATTGGATCAAGATTAGAATTCAAATCAATATCGACATCCAAATGAATCGATCCCATCAAGCAAAGAGGTATGCTACATAGCCTTCCATCCATTTGTACATCCTTTGTTTCAATGTTTGTGGATAATTGGAAGCTTCTTCTCTATGAGCCATCATCTCATACTCATTCTCTCCTCTAACCATTAGAAGCCCTTCTTAAGCCTTCTGCTCTCAATCCAATCCCTACTAGGTGGTGATAGCTTGAGGAAGTAAAGTGTAAGGGAAGCAACCATAGCTAGACACAAAGAGGGAAAAGTGTCTTCAACCACAATAGAGATATAATGTAAGTTAAAGTTGCAATCACCTATAAGTTATCATGCACCACTAGCTCTAATAAAATGAAAAATTGGTTCAAAGACAAAAGAGAATGGTGAATAATGTAAAATATCAGTTAAAATGCCTTAGAAATATTTAGAAATACTAAATCAAATCAGTACTGTAAATTATTACAAACCAATAAACTAAATTATCAAATTAAGTTATAAACCATCAACTTCTTTTGCCGTTATTGAGTGATGTTTGGATGTATATAAGTTTCTTTAGTAGATTCCCACAAGCTTGGTAGCTTGCGCTATGATCATGATAAAGCTTCACCCTTAGATTTCACCGTTCACCAATATCATTACTTTCAAAATAGAGATATATTGAAGCAAGAATTACATTTTGAATTTCTAGAGACTAGTATAGTAAATGTTACAAAACTTGTTAACATTGCAACATGACTAGCAAGTGGTGCAAAACACCCTAACCAAGTTGTTGTAGTACTAATAATGAATGGTATATATAAAATAAGTCACTACCTAATGCTCCTCTAGAACGTGGATTGGATGTTTTACATATGAACATCTATTGAAACTTTTACTATGAACATCCTTTTTGTTGGAGGACACCTTGTCTTATCCATCTAAAACTAAAAGGCTAAGCCTTTGGCCATTCAAGTGATATGGATTCTTCATACATCATGTTTATGACATGCAAATGTAGGAAACAAACCATTAGCTTTACTTGCCATTGCTAAGTGATGTGTGGATCTATATAGGTTTCTTTTGTGGATTCCCATGAGCTTACCAGCTTGTAGAATGCTAATTGCTAGTGCTTTTCCCACCACTTTCTCCATTCTTCAACATCAACATTGCTATTTCTTTATAAAAAACTTATCTAAAGACCTTGGGATCTTCACATGATTCAAAGTGGTATGGGTGCTTCTCAGCATAATTTCATCCACCTCTTTTGACTTACTCGACATGGCATGGAAGCAAGGATCTTCAAGAACTTCATCAAAGATTTCCTTCGTAAGCATGTGCATCCATTCCAATGGTTAATTTCTAAAATTATTCTACCCTAGATTTTCTATATTTCTTTTACTCATCCAACATCCCATTATTGCATTCCATTATAGAGTTAACCATTGCCACTTGTTGCTTCCACTTTTACAAAACCCAACGTTTTCTCTTCATTTTTCTACACTAAAGCTTCACCTCTGTATTTAGTGATGGAGAGCTCATGGAGTGTTCCATTGTTGCGAGGAGTTTCTCTATAAGACCAACAAGACGAATAATTAGTAGATGCTCACTTTTCATTGAAACATTGAGGCAATTGTATCCCAAGGAGAACATAGAAAAGGACATGGAAGAGTGTATCCCAAAATAGATTCAAAAGTGTGTTTATGTGTGTGTGGATCATGGTGCTTCCACATGCTTCTCACATGCATGGCTTCCATAGGGGACGAGAGAGAGAGAGAGAGAGAGAGAGAGAGAGAGGCTAACTAAGTGACTAACTGACTGAGAAACAAGGAGAGGGGGGGAGAAAAGGAGGGAGAGGAAGAGGGAGGAAGGGGAGGAGACAAGGAGCTTAGATATGTCTCAGATAAAGTGATGTCAAAGAGAAAGCTAAGAGAAAGGAGAGTGCTTCAACTCCCACAAGAGCCTATTGAACACAAAGATAGAGAGAATAAGTAAGTAAATAAATAAATAAAGAGTGTACACGTATAGGACGCCTCTCAAAGAGAGCTCGTAGCATCTCAAAATGAGAGAGATTTTCATAGATAATGATATTTTTAAATAGTCCTTAAACATACGTGATAAACTGGATTTACATACAATGAACCCCCTAAGGATAAACTCTCCAAAATTTTGAATATTTCTCCCTTATACACATTTTGTGGAAAAGAGGAGGAATCACTCCCTCATCCCTTTTAAGCATGTTGTTGTTTGGTCTAAAGCCAACAAATGGCTAGAGAAGGTAGGCTTTGATTATAGCATAAACATGTAAACTGCCCTTTTTGGTGATCACAATAAACATATTTAAAAATCACCAAGTTATGAGACCTAATTATAGGTGTCAACATTAGATTCACACACTATCTCAAGGTACCAAAATCCACCACACAAAGAAAACTATAAAATTTCTATGGATGGTTTTATTCTCCTCCACTAGGAGGTGCTTTTGCTATGTATGAAAAGATTAAGAAAAGCATTCTAATCCCATATTATTAAGGTAGCTTGTAAGGAACCTTCCTAAGGTAACCTAGCCACTTTGCTTTGTAAGTGACCCACCCTTCCTGTGTCTATTTTCATGTTGATTACTATCATCTAATACGATCATGCATTTTTAATACTTTTTTTTTTCTTTATCCAAATGCCTGATGCAATTATGACACTTTTCAATACAATGCAAAGGAAACAACTTAATGCTACTTGCTCAAGAACCTCCTCATCAATCGTTGTACCTATATCTAAAGATAAGAAGAAAAGGAGATGACTTAATAAAAGGAAAGAGCAAAGGTGGATGAGGTATCCATGGTTCAACCCTTCTTTAAAGGTTTATCACTATTAAGTTCAACCATTCTTTAAAGGAAAGAGCAAAGGTGGATGAGGTATCCATGGTTCAACCTTTCTTTAAAGGTTTATTACTATAAGAGAAGAGTTGATTATTACTAGGAAGAACATGGCTAGCAAAGGAATAAGTGTATGAGATTTTTTACGTTCACTTTGTTTAGATCAACTAAGATAAGTAGAGAAGTTTATGAATCAACATTGACAAATGGGTGCTTCTTGAAACATGATCGTGACCCAATATGGTAAGGAATCCTAGGCTTGAGACTAAGTTGTTTTATCTCTACAACTCAAATGTGAGTTTGATGTCTATTTTGTGTTTAATGACCCCTTTATGTTTCATGTCATGGATATGACTTGTATCATGTCTCTTATCCAAGTTGTGCTCTAAGGGAACATTCATGTCAGACTCCCATCTTTACAACCAAACAAGTTCACCCTCAAGCCTTGGAGCCAACAACATATCTAATTACAATTGTGTTCTAAGAGTTGGCATCCCATACCACCAACACACCCCATCCCAATGTGTGAACACATGGATTATATGGAGCATTGCAAAAGCAAATGCATGGGCTATGTCAAAGCGATGAATATTGACACAGAGAGAGAGAGAGAGAGAGAGAGAGAGAGAGAGAGAGAGAGAGAGAGAGAGAACTCAAAAAAAAGTCAAATATTGAATAATATTGGCAAATATGTACAAGAGGCTATTGTGTTGGTCTTAGAATGTAACCTCTCTCTCTCTCTCTCTCTCTCTCTCTCTCTCTCTCTCTCTCTCTCTCTCAATACAAATAATGATGACACCACGTACTAGTACACACTAAATACCTAGGCATTAAGGTTTCAAATAATGAAAGTACATTAACCACAAATGCTAGTGAAATGTTTGCATATATATCTGATAAGTCCCTTACCAGCACTTATCCACTTGCTCAACATGCTTGCCAACCTATTCACCCATCCAAGAAGCCCAAAGTCTAAGAGCAAGTCTAAAGTCCAATAATGATTATCACAGAATGATGTGCATAGTAGTTCTGTAAGTCTTATCAATAGGCCCTAACTACCCTAACCCTAAAATGTCTCTAGTGCAATCACATTAGGTCGCTCTAAAACCACTAACCAATGCTACTAGTGTCTATCTTAATCTCCTAGAATGTGACATTATTTTCATTACGAGTCGTTGCCCTCAAACAAATGAATCACTCAAAATATACAAGATGCCACCTTTGCATAACAACTTTTGAAAAGATGCCTATCTGCAAACCTTACAAGACTAACATGACATAACTTTCAAATACATTATTTAACTTATAGTCTTCGAAGTTGCTAACCATAATAGTATACTCCAATAAAACATTCATCTTGGCATTTTAACAAAATTAATAAGCTATAGCATCAAAATAGGAAAATGCAACTTGGAACTTCAAAAATCCATTATATAATAGAGGAATTTTAAGACATTGGCGTTCTCTCTACACCTCTCTCGTAAATCAAAAAAGCCATAAAATTAATGAAGATTGGCCCAACCTTTATATATACACATTTGAAGCCTTCTTCCAAAATCATCCCTCACACTACATTAACATACTTGAAACTAACCATTAATCACTTAGTTTTTACAAGAGACCCTTGCTATACAACAAACAATTAGATACTATGTGAAGAATGACTCAAAGTGAAAATACAAAACTCTCAATCAAATAGTTCAACAAAAGGTCTCAGTGAGTCTTTCTTTGTGTCAAAGTTGAATGTAAAGTCCACCATGAGGACCATTGAAATGATCACATAATAACTCTTTGAAAACTTCTTTACCATGGAAGAAAACTAAATAACTATTTACACTTATCTCTCCATCCATACCAATAGCTTAATAAAGAGAGCACCTGCTAATGGTTAAGCATTCGAATCTCTTTTGGTGAACATTTTAAGTGGGCAATAACATGTAGCAACCATGACATAACTTATCCAATCACTATTATAAAATAGATATTTGTTTGACTTTACAATCTTTGTTAGATTTAAACGTTTAAATGGCTTTAAAAGAAAGCATAAATGAGTATAAATAACGAATTGCTCATGTAAGTAAAGTAGTACTTTGAATAAGAGCCCTACTAGCAGTAGATGTGGATTATCTGATTCAAGCAATTCCCTCTTGTTAAGCAAATTGAGGAAGATGGCAAGGCCAAACCCATGCCTTTTTAGAAACCTTCCCAACAATAAATAGAAACAAATGAAACTAAGTCCCTATTCGAATCCTTAAATTTTAATATTCATGGCATTGACTTTTACATTTATAATGTCCCCTAGAAGCATATAAAATCACGCTCACAAAATTCCCAAAAAGAAACATCTATCGACACTTTTGAGTGGATCAAGTTTTGCATGGCCTTTGAGAATATTAAGGCTCGATATCTTTCAATTGCATATCATTACATATTACAATGGTTTGCAATTTTCCCACGTTAATACAAGGTATTACAAAGAAAAATATACTTGTGTGAGGGGAAAGCTCTAGGATTGTGAGGACTATTTGGGAATTCAGTTGGGATTCATGAACTGAAGTTGATATTATACATTCATTTAGACAAAGAAAGGCAAAGAAACAACTTCGATGGAGATCCACAAATCATTTTGATCATAGAGAGGCAACACTTACCCCCTTGGAAGACTCTAGCTACACTTACGTCCCTATCAATTTTGTGGTAGATAGTCTATACTCACATCCCTAGAGGGTATTGAATCACGCACCAATATATACAGGTATTATAGGTATTGGATTGTGGCAACACCCAACGAGTCAAGAACTAACTGGCGAGAGGATACTTGATAAGAGAGCTGCACTCCCTTGCCTTCTTAAATTTGCATTCAAATGGTAACTGAACTGCAGCCAACAGGACAACTGCTCTACTGGATTTAGAAGCTTAAAACTTGAATTTGGCCCCACCATGGAACCACTAATGGCAATAATTACACCTTACCAAGGGACAGACAATCAACAGCAACAATTTTATCATTACTAGATATGAGCAACAAACAAACCCAATGAGAGCTTTGGCCCTCCTAAAATTAAAAAAATTGATGTACTTTCTAGAAGTGCTCAAATGCCCCAACAGCAGACACCTTCACCAGCCTTTGCAAGGTCCTGAAACCACCTATCCCATTCAGGGTTTCTCAATTCTTGACTCCTGAGAACAACCCAAAGAAGAAAAAAATGTGCACATAATCATGATTCCAACACACCCATTGTCAGGAGGCATGGTACCTGACGACAAGCAAATGCGAAATGAAATTCAGCCTTACCCAGAAAGAAGGGGATCTGGGGTAGCATTTGAAAAGTGAACAAACCTGACAGAAAACAGGAAAACAAGTTGGAACCATCAGGGCTCATAATCAAAGTTAATATATATTACAGAGACGAGATTCCTTCTTTCACCAAATTTAAGGTTTCAATAGGCCACAAAACAGAATCGTGCATGAAAGTAGCAATCAATAACTACCAGTTGATCTTTCCAACGTTGTGGCATACTTACTCTCGACAAATATTTGATGCCAATGGATAATCTCCAAGTACGTGCAACTCTTCCTGCATCAAAGTTTCAAACGCTGTTAGCAACAACATGGTAATGCTGCAGGCTTGGAACCCAGCAGACTGTATGATTGTCAATTTAATGATGATACTGGAACAAATGCTACTAAAAGAGAGGTCCTTCTCTTTTATTCTATACATCCCTTAACCTTACGTCAACAGAAAGACTAATCATTCACTCCCTTACCTGCAGTGCCGTCACTGTCATCATTCAATCAAAACATAAAGCACATTCAAGATATTAAAAATTACCCTAAGGATGTCAGGCTGCTACAAATTTCAACCAAATGGAAAGGCCCATCATAACCCTTTGAGTATTACATCCTTGAAGTTGAGCTTTCCCTTGAAAAGCTTCTTTACTTGTTTCGAGAATGCTTTTTTTAAGTGGTTGTTTTGAGCAGATTTCAACCATTCACATTTAGATCACACATACCAGTGCTCTAAAGGTAGCAATATACATCTGTGGGGGTCTTGGACAGCTGCAAAGCTCAGGCTTGTCATTGTTCATGCACTTACATCCCAGTGCTCTAAAAGTAGCAATATGCATCTGTGAGGGTCTTGACACGGCTGCAAAGCTCAGGCTTGTCATTGTTCATGCACTGCTGTCTACTTCATCGAACATCAGCATGGACTTAATATTCGTCATTTGCCTTGTCCTGCTGCTGCAAGCATAGCAGAACTGTCCAGCACTTGTTGCTGGTACAAATATGTTGAACAAGCATTTGTTAGTAAGGTTCGTATTAATGCTATTCCTGCCTGCTCAACTGCACTCTCCACAGAACTCCATCCAACTAAATTGTCTCCCAAGCGTCCCTTGCTGGCACAGATGTTAAATACAGCCCAATAGCGTTGTACCAAAACGATCCATCTACTTTATGCATTATCACATGTAAGGTACAGTATCCAAGTGAGATGTCTAATATAGTCCAGAGCACAATTGGTAGCTATCCTGAACTGAACCTCACCATCAGGACGGACATCACCAAGAGAGACACTTAGAGGACATGGATTTTGCCAAATGCATCACTTGGCACAAAGGCCAACCATCTTCTTCATCTTTCAGAGGACGGCTTCATGATTAGACCTGGATACACGGAGATGCATATGTCACTTGGAATGTGATGTGCTATAAACCAGTTCTGGACCTCCTCACAAGGAGGATTATCATTATGTTACATGGATCTATAGGACAAAGTATAGGGCTAATGGGACCTTGGACAAGCAACCAAGTTTATTGCCAAGGGTTTTGCCCAACAACCCAAGGTGGACTATGTGGAGGTATTTGAGCCAAAAGCTCAGATAAGTACCATTGATATGGCTATTTGCATCAACTCCCATCACAAGGTGTAGCCCAACATGCAATTGGCAAGGACTACACCTGCTGAATGATGCAAGGATGAACCTGTTTACATGAATAAAACACGTTGAACGTATACAAAAGCAAAAGAGGAATTATCACCAGAATGTAAAACAGGAAAGAATTCTTAACATTTCAGAACTTGACCTAAGAATTTTAATTAGAAACACTCTAATTTTGGTACCCGTAGCTCTAGGGATGGTGGCCATGGCACTGCTAGTGAAGGACGAGGGCATTGGACCTGCAGTGGGCAGAGTCTAAGCCTTGGGCACAAGGACAAGGCTAAAGAATCAGCTCAAAACCTTTAAAACCGTGAGTTTCTAAGGCCAAATGTGAAACTTCCAAAAAAGGTGGTTTTAGAACCATAATTTGAAAGTCTAGCCTTAGTTTGGACAGACACTTATGATTTAGTGGAAGGATAGCCTTTGCATGGAGCCCTAATGCAATTGAAAAGGGTTTTATGCCATGTTGGAAGCTCAAGCCCCTCTCTCTCTCATAATAGGTAATTGTATTAATTACAAGAACAGTACAAGATTACAAGATGCAGCATGGCTCTAAACCATTATGCATTTCATTTTTGAAGAAGCACAAAAGTCACACAAGAAAAGAACAGAAAGGAATACAAAAATCAGGGCAAGGTCAACCGAGGAGACCACCTGATGCAAAGGTACTAAATCCTCTGCAGACAAAGTATCAGCATGCTAAAGACTTCAAGAGAGCATACTTGCTAGGAGCCCAAGAGACTTGTAAATAAGTCCTAGCACATAAATACAATAGATTGGAGGTAACCATATGCCCCTCTACATTCCACAATCTCACCATATTTTCTTGAGTAGGGGAAGCATGCAAAGCTCGAAAATTTTTATGAGTCTAGTAAGAACTATCCCAAAGGACATCAGAGTCAAATCCCAAAGCTTAGCCTACTAATAAGACCACAACTGAAAACATTGTATAAGACCGGCCAACTTTGTTGATAACAAGACCAAGAAAGTATCATGTGGAGAATCTAGCAAGAGTAGGCAAACCAAGCTCAAGATATCCTCCGCAGCATGCAAACACTGCCTTGTGAGGGAAGCATGATAAATCCCATACTATGTTGCCAGCGTTTGCATGTTAAAAGCAGTCTATCAAACGAGGCCAAGCCTTCCAATGGAAATCACAAATAAATATTTCCAGCAGCTGGCTCATATATCCTTTGAAGATAACATGACTTAGAAAGGAGGAGTTAAAGCACAAGGGCAGCCTGCCCAAGAGACCTTGGAAAGTATCCACAAGCTACCTAATCATATAAAGTTGCAAAGAAAAATGACCTAATAAGGCATATCGCTGCAACACTTGCATCTCCAATATTTCTAGTAAAAAGGAATCCTCATGCATGGCATAAATACGATCCAAGTGAGACCACATGGCCGAATATTGTGTTGTGTGAAATGTAAACCCTACAGCCAATGGAGAAAGCCATGACCAAAGATCCTGCTTCAAAACATCCATTGCGAAGGCATTCCAAGTCTAGTTTTCTTGCATATCCATTAGAGAATGCTCCGAAGTAGACTGGAAGCGTCAACGCACATGTTAAAGTCGCCCATAAGCAAGCCTGGCCTACCCAGAGACAAGGAATCATGGAGCTAGTTCCATAAGGCCTGACGATGTGACATGGCATTGTGCGCGTAAAGTCCAACCAGCCACAAAAACTATGAGACTCCTTCAAAAAAAAATTCCACCACTATAAAGCTCCCATGGACATCATTTTTAATAAGTACTAGCTGAAGTTTCTCATGCACCACCATAAGAACAGCCGAGTAGTACATCATTTTGCTACTAGCATAAAAAAGGAAAAAACCATGACAATCCAAAATGTGACCTGCCTTATCATGACTTTTGTGCTCAATAGCACACAACACATACCAACGATTCTCGTGCAAAATGCACCACATATCATGCTGCTTACTACGAAAATAAATCACATGAACATTCCAAGTGGCAATCTACATGACTGAAATCAGAATCAAGGATGAGGCTGCTCTCGCTTGGACTTTAACCACCAATGCCTCAAGAATTCCATCATCCAAGAAATCTACCAAAATGGTAAAAGCATTCTGCCCTAGAGGAAGACTTCAATGAGGAAGGGCCAAATCCATTCACCCAGCTGAATGAGGATATCTATGATCCCACAAGGTGATGACCTTACTTGTATGATCAAAGGCAAGACATGCTGGTGGGTCCTTGGGATGTTCATTAGATACATTAGCACCTCCCACTCTGCTTGGTACATTCGAAGGAACATTATCGGAAGGGGATACACCCTTCCTTCGCACATATGTGCGCAAGGAGTCTAGGGCCTCGAGCGTTGAACCTATGAAGGCTGGATGACCACGCTTTGTCTTTTCGGAATGAATCTCTATCCAAGCAAGTGTTGACTGCTCACATGAGTGCACAGATAGCTTACTCTTATCCATAGTCCTCTATAGAGGGGTTTCACTATCCTTCAACTCCTCAACTAACATGTTTGCATCCCCCACATGCTCAACATTTCTATCCGCTTTTTCCAAACACTCGAACATAAAGTGACATAGCTGTCTACAAGAAAAGCAGTGACCTGTAAAGGTGCCCCATTTGAGCCGAAAAAGCAACAGACACGTACCAAAGCGATTTATGCACAGCTAGTTAGGCCTCTAGCCGCCGATGTCCCACAACATACATAGTCTGTTCCGATTAGGAGCAAGCAAGGTTGCTGGCACCAAAATCGTGCCAATGGCAGCCATGGCAGCCTTCAACAAAGGCCAATATACTACTAGGCAGCCTTCAACCTCAACCCATATGGGACATTCATCTTGAAGCAAACATTGAAAATCTCCCAAGGGCCTCCAAGCCACAACATGGACCAAACGACAATCAAAGAACAAAGGAAACTTCGCTAGTAGAGCATCCCACACCCGAGAAGAATGCAACAGTACCTCATAAAAGCCCCTAGGGCCTACAAAGATTTCATCCACACAGTTAGCCTGCATCAAAGAGACCAACCATTGACAAATTTGGGCAACTATCGAAATTTTGCCTATAAAAAACAATATAACTTCCTTTTCATAAAAGCCCGAAAAGGAGCATAACACAACCTTAGTATCCACAACATCCTCCTCCACCTTGTTCAATGGACTAAAAAGATTTTGGTAAACAGAATCACCCAGCAGAGTGTTCATAAATTCAAGCAAGTGCTCCCAAGCCAACTCTTGGGAATCTTCAAGGACGATGGCCACTTGCACACGAGCCGGCAGGAGCATGGACCGTAGTAGAAGCCTCCATGGATGCCATAGCTTCATCTGAGGCATGTTTAGGATGTTTGCCTACCAATTGATTATGTGGACGAGGTACCATTTCTTCAAAACAAGAAACCATTTCCTCTTCATTGTTAGCCACAAGATTCGAAGCAATGGTAGTTGTTGATCTAGAAATGCATTAGCTTCACTTAAACAGCCCCAAAACATGTTTAATTAAGGAAGAAACCTTGTTTATTTAAAAGAAATGCATTCCTAGAGAGTGTCTATATCCCATAAACACAAACCTAGTTGGGAGGGCCCAAACTTTCTAAAAATAGGTATGCTACCCTCCAATCAGCCTTAATCTCGTTTTTGCAAGTTTCAGGTGTTTTCAGCTTGCTGCCCACACCCCGTTCACAAAGGACATCACAATCCAAGCTATCCATTGCAATCTTCACTCATCTAGCCCCTATTTCCAACCCTCCATCATCATTTTGCTGTTGTTTCCAGCCAGGTGACTACTGTTGTTCCCCATCCAACTATCATACAATCTACCAAGTCAGCATACTGCTACATTTACAAGCCCTAGCAGCTGCCCTACCAGTTTTTCTCTCTCCTCTTAGTTGTCCCTGTTGTTTTCTCTCTCCTCCCTAGTGCGTTTTGCAGTTTTCTCTCCTCTAGCTGTCGCCATCATCATCTCAGCTTGCATTTGCAGATTTTCTCTCTCTCTCTCTTGACTGTCGTCTGCGTCAAGTTCAACCACACACAGGCTGCGTTTACTGTTGTTCGACACTTGGAGGCTGCCTTGCTCCAATATGCGATCCGTTTAGAGTACAAAACACTCTCTAGCTCATTACCCCTGCCCTAATCCTTGAGATATAGGAGTTTGGGGTTTAGTATTCATTCACTGCATAGTGTGTTTGCTGCATGAGCATTGTATATTCAATAGTCATATCACTTCATTCATTCTCTGTGTTTATTGTCTCTGAGTTACCCTAACCCTAACTGTGTTCTATCAATCTGTGCATTGTCATATGGTGTTATTTGTGTTTTTGTGTTAGGGTATTTCTTCACATGGTATCAGAGCTTGTTGGTCACTAATGATAGCAAGAGCCACTTGGATTAGCAGAGGAGATTAAGAATCTCAATGTACTCCATCATTTGCAATAAAAGATAAAGAAATACTATGAAGGGTACCAGTTTTGAAATAGGCTATCTATTGTCCAAGATTGAGTGGTCAATTGTGCATTTCTGTTTATGAGCTTTAATTACTTGCCATAATCATTGATTAATCATGTTATTACCACTCTCTCAAAAGAGGAAGGCTGGTTCATGGTTCCATTGCCCATCAATTCATTTGACTTGGTGGGCTCAAGGCACCTGATTGAAGGTCAAAAGGTTTGCTCAAGTGCTGAAATTGTGTTCTGGTAAGCATTTATAGCAAGAATGTCTTCTTACAATGAGATGGGATCAACTAGTGATGATGCATCTCATTTTGAAAATGCACATAATGAAGGCAAAAATGCAATGTCTAATCTTGGAACAAGCTTACAACATGGACAATAAGGACAACATGTAGCTATTGATAGTAAGGACAACATGTGGTTATCGAGGGGGATGATATCGGTGATGCAAATGTGAATTCCTAGGCTCTGTGTTTCGAAAGGGGGTTCCCAAGATCATAAGGAGTTTCTCCATCAACACACTTCATTGATGGGCTTCATCAGCATTAGCACTTCTTCTACCATACATTCCATCTTCTTTCGCCTTCAATCATATCTAGGATCTAAGGGGGGGTCTTAGTAGTCATGTGTATCTTGCACAATCATGTGCTGTCTATGAGCCTCTATCTAATCAGACAAACATTAGGAGCTCGGACATTTTGTTAATCTATCATGTCATGTGTTTTGATGTAAGAAGCAACTCTATTAAGATCATATATTTCTTTTTTCATCAGTATTATGTGCATTCATGCTGGCTGATGGTTAATTTCCAGCATTTGCATTTCTTTCCAATGGCTAGAGGGTATGTTCACACCAAAGAGATGGTAATCAGCATTATTATGTGGCGATTTGTATTTTTATGAGTGGCCTGCATTATTTTATTTAATACTTGCAGTTCAGCCAATTTTTTAGCATGTTGAGACAACAATTGGCCAGATTTTGGGATTTGTGGCTATATATAGCCATTCCTCAATTGGGTGGTTATCAATCATCCATTGTAAGTTTTGAGCATACTCCAATATTCAGGACACTCTTCTAGCCCCAGTGCTGCCATTTGTCATCAGCCTAATCCGATGTCCTCACTAACGCCTTGGGCTACATGCCAAGACCGATCAATCCATCTTTGTATTCAAGTTTCTTTTGGAGTTCAGTGTTGATTTTCTTCTTCCATTCTCTTCTTTCATTGCAATCTTTATCTTCCCTTCTCTCTCCATGTTTGTGTTCCTCTTCCATTGCACACTCTCACAAGGACATCCCACCCATCCATGACAATTGTAGAGTTGTTAAATGTTAGACACTTTGTAAGAACAAGTCAAATGGGGCACTTTCCTGGTTTTACTATTTTATAAACATTTTTTACTTGCTTTTTGTAAAAGAGTGGGGATAGATGAGTAGGACACAAGGTCAGCACAGGAATATCCAATTGCACTGACAAGGTATTTAAGGTGTTGAGAGACCAAATGAGGGTATCAACTATCAATAATCAAGTCTCTTTTTACCCTTCCTTCCAGCTTTCATGGCTTCCCTTCTCCTTCTCTCCCTTTTCCTATCTTTCTCTCTCTTCTCTCATCTTCTCCCTCTTTCTCTCTCCTCTCTGCAATCTCTTCCTTCTCTCCTCTCTCCTAGGTCTCCTTCTGTTATATTTATAAGGTAAATTACGGGAAACAGGCACGAGGGATGACCGTCCGGGGCCTTGGCCGCCCGAACGGGGTTTAGGGGAGCCTAGAATTAAAGAGAGTCCAGGAATAGTAGGACTCACCAACTAATGACGCGGCTGGCAATCGGATTACGATGCGAGTGGCTAGCAATAACTAGGCAAGGCTGGGAGGCAAAAAAGTAGCTCGTGCCATTTGAAAGTCGGACTATGTTCCCTTCCGTTCTCTTCATTTTTATCAGTCGATTTTTGACATTGGTATCAGAGCTGCCATCCCATCCTGCTGGAGCCGTCGGGTCCTGATTTTGTTAGTCATTCGTGAAGTCTTTTTCAAGTGATTACAGGCGAGGGCCAGGCGTTTGACGGACACGTCACCCGTCATATGTTAAAACTGGCCGTGTGGAGACGAAAAGCGAAGAGACATCGCATGGGGAGGTGAAAAGCGTGAGACGCTGCAAGGAGATGTCTCTTCGCATGAGACGCCGCAGGGAGATCAAAAGCGTGAGATAGTACTTCACGTGCCTCACGTCACACCAATTGTCTTGGGAGAGCAATCATTCAACGGTTCGTCACCAGCCAACTGACGTTAGAAGCCAAATCCGTTATCAGCTGACTGAAATCAGTCAGACTCGTCCTACACATAAAAGACATACTGGTGGTTCACGTGATAGTCCCGTTTTCTACCAAAGAACTTCATTTCCGGCGTGACTGGCTTAGTTCGGAAAGATAAAAATTATTCCTCACTCTTCCGGTTTATTAATAAAACCAGCAACAGTTGCCCTGTCATTATAACCAAGGAAGTACTTTACTTTGTATGCAAATTTCTTATCTTTGCTTTCCAATTACAGTGTATTAATGGCAGAAAAAGGGAAAGAAGGAGTAATGGAAGGTTCTAATTCTGGGGACTACCCTATGGTAGATCCCCATGAAACGGAGATGCAAGAAGAACAGTGGGAAGAATTCTTTGCTACACGAGAACAATTTGATGATCTTACTGCTCATGTGCAGGGATAAAAATAAGATAGAAACCTCGGATATCCCATCTTCATCGAAAGATTTAGATGTGACTATGCGAGATCCTAAGGAACCCCACCACAAGTTGAGGGATAATCCAATTCTAAAAGATATAAAACCCCCTCAGTTTCACGGGGAGGAAAAAGATAGAAATAAAGACACAATCTTTAATTTTCTCCAAAAATGGAAAGATTTACATAAACTTAAAAATACTCCACCACATCTCCAAGCACTGGAGGCTAGTTTAACTTTGGGGCCAAAAGCGTATAAATGGTGGCGAACTTTAAAGGAGGCAAATAAAATACCTGAAACTTGGGCTCAATTTGAATCCGTCTTTTTGAAAGAATTCCTTCCTGAAAATGAAATGGAAAGAAATTGGGAAGATTGGGATTATGTCAGACAAAAGGGAAGACCCTTGCTGACATATTTGGAGGAATATCGTGAGATAATCCTCAAATTGGAAGGAATAGATGAATTTCAAAAGACAAGAGGATTCATTAGGGGACTAGATAAGGCCTGTAAAAAGGAAGTAAAAAGGAGTTCACCTAAGACGCTGGAAGAGGCAATTAAATTTGCATTAATCAATGAAGATAGTACGCATCCAAGTACACTCACTATCTCACTGATATGGAGCCCAAGTCTAAGGAATTGGAAACCTCAAAATTTGTGGGCAAATTTAAAAGAAATGCCATTTTTTAAGGGTAAAAAACAACCTTTTGAAAAGAAACAATATGTAAGGCCAAAGTTAAGTTCAGATGACTTTGATAAGGCCAAAAAAGAAAAGCTGTGTTTCAATTGCCTATCCCCTAACCATGCTCCTTGGAATTGCCCTCAAAGGAAAAAGAGGGAAGACAAAGGAAAGAATAAGGACAAGGGCAAGGGAAAGGAAAAACAAATCCATGTAGTGCAGACCTTAGAATTAAAGGGGCATGAAAGGTATAAATCTTTAGAGATCTTGCACATGGATGTACAACACAAGTGTTGTATGTCAACTTCTATGTGCCAGCCTACCTTTGGGCCACATGATTTAGTTAGAGTGCATGGATTGATAGCTGGAAAGAGGGTTAGAGTCATGATTGATGACTCTGCTACCCACAATTTCATAAATTATATACTTGTCAAAAAATTGAAACTTCCCCAACAAAAGAGTGGGCATCAATATGTTGTTCATATGATGCAAGGTCAAGATAATAAAATATGGGATACAATGGTATCCAATTTGGAAATTGAGATTCAAGGATATAAAGATAAACTTGATTTCCAAATTATGAACATGAAAAGAGCCGATATTGCTCTAGGGAGGGAGTGGCTATGGGAATTGGAACCATCCTTAAAACGTAGTTATCATCATAATACACTGGAATTTGAAAGGGATGGTAAGACTTTTGTCATTCAAGGTGAACATGAAGTATCTGATAATCCTTTGTTGTGTTCCACTGAGGTTCAGAAGCTGATAAAGAAAGAAGTTTGTGAGGTATACATGTTATGGTCTCTTCCTGTACAAAACACTTTTACTTTCCGTAATATAAAGCAACAATTTTCTTATGTTTGTGAGTTGAATGTAAATAATGAATTAAGTAGTTTGTTAGATGAATTTAAAGATGTGTTTCCTTCTGATTTACCTAGTGGCCTTCCACCAAATAGGGGTGATATAAATCACCCAATTGACACAAATAAGGATACACACCCTATTTCTAAACCACCGTATAAGTTAAGTGAAACACAGCACCAAGAAGTTGAAAGACAAATTAAGGATTACCTTGATAAAGGGTTTATGCAACCCAGTAATTCACCTTGGGCTTTGCCAATTTTATTAGTAAAGAAAAAAGATGGTTCTATGCGACTTTGTGTTGATTATAGAGCACTTAAAATAACGGTGAAGAATAAATTTCCTATGCCCAGAATGGAAGATTTTTTTGATCAATTACAAGGGGTAAAATTATTCACAAAAATAGATTTAAGATCAGGCTATCACCAAGTAAGAATTAAGGCACAAGATGTTCCTAAGACAGCATTTCGTACTAGATACGGGCATTATGATTTTTTGGTGATGCCTTTTGGCCTCACTAATGCACCAGCTACCTTTATGAAGCTGATGAATAGTGTCTTACGACCCTATCTAGGACATTTTGTAGTAGTCTTCTTGGATGATATCTTGATCTTAAGCAAATCAAAAGAAGAACATTTGGAACACTTACAATTGGTATTCCAACTGTTAAGAACACATTTCCTTTATGCGAAGAAAACTAAATGTGAATTCTTCGCACAAGAGGTCAAATATTTGGGACATATTACCTCGAAAGAGGAAATCAAGATGGATCCAGAAAAAGTAAGGGCAATTATTGAATGGCCATCTCCAAGGAACCTGGAAGAGCTGTAGATCTTCCTAGGTTTATCTGGATTTTATCGTAGATTCATTCGAGATTATGCCAAAATAGTTGTTCCAATGACAGACCAACTTAAAGGGAAAGGAAAGAGCTTTAATTGGGGAACAGACCAAAATGAAAGTTTTAAAAAACTTGAGGTAGCTATTGCTACAGCTCCAGTACTATTAATTGTGGATCCCAATAAACCATTTGTGGTTAAAGCTGATACTAGTGATAAGGCGATGGGCGCGGTCTTATTACAAGAGGGTCGACCAGTTGCTTTTGAAAGCAAGAAATTAGATTGTGCAAAACAGAATTATTCTGTTTATGAGAGGGAGTTGTATGCAATAGTACATGCAATGAAGAAATGGAGGCACTATCTGTACCGTGCCAAACTTTTGATCCTGTCGGATCATGAAAGCATTAAGTAGCTCAATGATCAACTGGATCTACAAGGGCGTAAAGCCAGATGGGCCGAACTTCTCCAAGAGTTCGACTATGAGATAAGATATAGAAAAGAAAAGTATAATATAGTAGTTGATGCACTCAGCAGAATGCCCATCATAAATGAATTGAGTTTTACTCAGTTCACTTCCGACTTGCTTGAATCTTTAAAAGGGAAATGCCAGGTTGATCCGGCATATTCCAACATATGGGAAGCAATAAAAAATGGGGATCCAAATGAAAGTGCTTTTACTGAGAAAGGAATATCTGAGGATGTTCAACAAGGAAATGGAGCATTAGGGGTTGCTCAAACCGGATTCAAGTGGAAGAATTTTACCATTGATAATGGTTATTTACTCTACAAGGGTAGGGTATGTGTCCTGAAAGATATAGAAATAAGGCACCAGATACTCTTTGAGTGCCATGATACCCCTAGCGCGAGACATCAGGAGTTAATAAGACTTATAGTCTCATTAAAAGGCAGTTCTATTGGCCTGGAATGAATAAGGATGTCCTTGACTATGTGGTCAAATGTAATAAATGCCAGGTTAATAAAGCTGAAAGATTGAAAATGGGAGGATTTCTCCATCCACTAGAGATTCCTTCAGGAAAATGGGAGAGTATCTCCATGGATTTTATTGTTGCATTACCCAGAACACAGAGGGAGCACGACTCTGTGTGGGTGATTGTGGATAGGTTAACCAAAATGGCTAGGTTTATTCCAACTTCAACTGATGTTAAAACACCAGAATTGACTAGATTGTTCGTAGAGAACATATACCGATTGTATGGCCTTCCGGCAAATATAGTTTCTGATCGGGATAGAAAATTTGATAGTTAATTTTGGCGTGCGGTATTTAGGAAGTTGGATACTAAACTTAGCATGAGTACGGCGGATCACCCGCAAACTGATGGGCAAACTGAAAGGGTTAACCAAATCCTTGAAGATATGCTTAGGGCATATGTAAGTAAAAGGCAAACTAATTGGGAAGAGTATCTACCGATAGCAGAGTTTGCATATAATAGTGCCAAGCACTCTTCCACTGGATATAGTCCATTTATGTTAATGTATGGGTTTCAGCCCAGAGCTCCTCATGCAGTAGGACTGCATAAGGAAAAGGTTCAGGCAGCTAAGGATTTTTTGGAGGATATGAATAGTATGTTAAAATTTGCTCAAGAAAATATTGAAAAAGCTCAAAATCGAGCTAGAGCTTATGCAGATCCTCACCGAAGAGACATCTCCTTTGAAGAAGAAGAATTAGTCTATCTTAAGGTACCTGAATAAACCAAAACCATAAAAACGGGACAATGTCCAAAGCTTTCACCCAAATATTATGGTCCTTTCACAATACTTAAAAAGGTGGGAAAACTAGCTTACAAGCTCCAACTACTTGCTGGTAGTAAAATACATCCAGTTTTTCATGTAAGTAAGTTAAGGAAGAAGCTGGGTGATTTGGATAATCTAATCTTAAATGATAACATTGAGGAGCTATTAGATGACCAATCTAATCCACATGAACCAGAAAGAATATTAAGTGTTCGTAACAGACGAACAAGAAATACTATTTATCAAGAATGTTTGGTTAAGTGAAAAGATTCTTCAGAAGAAAGCTCAACATGGGAGCGAGTAAGTACCCTAAGGAAAAGGTTTCCCAATTTACAGTTAGACCTTCCAAGTATCATTTTCGAGGACGAAACCGATTCTTAAGGGGAAGGAAATGTTATATTTATAAGGTAAATTACGGGGAAACAGGCACGAGGGATGACCGTCCGGGACCTTGGTACAACCTCTGGCAATCACTCTAGATCCCTTACAAATCTTCCATTTTCCATCACCAAAGGTGGTATGAAATCCATCGTTATCTAGTTGCCTTGTGCTAATTAAGCTTTTCTTGAGCTGAGGTACATGTCGTACATGTTGAAGTGTGAAGACAGAACCATGGTGAAACTACAATTGCACACTGCCAATACCTGCAATGGTATATGCATAGTTGTCCCCAAGATGGACAACACCATGTCAACCCCCCTATATAGTCAGAAAACCACTCACGACGAGAAGTAAGATGAAAGGAAGCACTTGAATCTAAAATCCAAGTGTGCATGTCATTATCCGTATCTGCAAGTAAAGCATGTATACGAAAGTGTGAAGAGACAAAGAGTACGTCATTCCCACTGTCACTATCATGAGTGACTACATTCACCTCTTCAATTTTGACACTGCTCTTCTTAGGTTGACTCTCTTTCTTCTCTTCCTTGCTATCATCTGTCTTCTTGCCCTTTCCTTTCTCTTCCTTCCATTTATAGCAGTCACGTTTAAAGTGACCCTTCTTGCCACAATGATAGTATTCAATATCCTTATCGTGTGATTTATTGCGTTCCTTGCTATTAAATTTCCCTTTTGCTGTGATATGCCCCTAGTATGCAAAGCACTAGAAGATTTACTCGATGCATTGTTTTGTTGATTCATTTCTTCCATGAGTAGAGCACTCTCTATATCAACATACAAAAGTATTGCATTAGAATTGCTCATAGCAGTCCTGAATGTATCCCAACTCTCTGATATAGTGCAAAGCAAGAACGTAGCCTTAAATTCTTTATCAATCATGAACTTCAAGTCAACCAGCTAGCTGAAAATGAAGTTAAACTCACTCAAGTGAGTAGATATTGTTGTACCCTCTTTCATACGCAAACCCATAAGCTTTTTCAGCCAATAAACTTTGCTTGCGGCACTCTTTTGGGTATACAGTTCTTCCAGTCGAGTCCAAATAGCATAGGAAGAATCCAAACCTTCAATGTTAAACAGCAAGTGAAACCTTGTATCCTCTCCATATATCTAGTGTGCGTAACCATGTTGTTGCCGTGACCAAGGAGCCAAGTGTTTCTTTGTGGCATGGCCAATTGGGACACATGAGTAAAACTAAAATGAAAGTGCTTTCTCGTTTGGGTTACTTGCCTTGTCTTCGTTATGCTGATTTTGAGCATTGTGATCATTGTGTTTATGGTAAACATGCACAGACCTCTCATAAGAAGTCTCTTTTGCTGAAATCTTCTCCTCTAGAGTTAGTACATTCCAATGTATGTCAGATGCCAGGGTTATCTTTAGAGGGAAAGAAATACTTTGTCACCTTTGTCGATGATGCTACACAGAAGGCATGGGTTTACCCTATTCATAGCAAGAACGAAGTGCTTAACAAGTTTCAAAAATTCTTGGCATTGGTTGAAAATCAGATTGACAAGACACTTAAGTATCTTCGCTTTGACAATGGTGAGGAATATGTGTCCAAGGCCTTTCAGGCATTTTGTGATAGCAAAGCGATAAAGAGGGAGCTCACTGCCCCTCATAATTCACCCCAAAATGGAGTTGCAGAGCGTATGAATCGGACCATACAGGATAAGGTCCGTACGATGCTGTCTCATGCTACATTACCCCACGGCTTTTAGGCAGAGGTTGTTATGACAACTGTTCACTTGATTAATCAGTCCCCGAACAAGTCTTTTGGGGAGGGAGGGAGTTTCCCAAGAAGCATGGTCGGGCAAGCCACCTTCGTATGCACACTTGAAAGTGTTTGGCTGCGAAGCATTTGTGCACATACGTAAGGAAGAATGCAGCAAACTTGAGCCAAAGTCCTGTAAATGTATTTTCCTAGGATATGGTGATGAAGGTGAAATGGGGTATAGATTATGGGATCCCGAGAAAAGAAAAGTAGTACACAGCAATGATGTTATCTTCCGAGAAGATCACATGCACAAACAGCCCAAAAGAACAAAGGAAGTCTGTAGGGTTGTATTCCAAGAAGAAATACCTTTTGGACAACAAAATGTGCCCATTGTACAGCAACAAATACCTGCTGTAAATGAACCTGCAAATGCACAAAATAATGCTGGAAATGATCAGCCAGTCATTGCCCATAATGATGAGCCACTGGATGTGCAAGAATAGCCAGGACAGCAAGCTGTTAATGCTGATTTGCAAGCTTAAATGCTAGGACAGCAAGCTGAAAATGAAAATCTGTAGGCTCAACAGCCAGCAAACAATGATCATTGGGTTAGGAGATCGTCTAAGGCTACTAGACAACCTAACAGATTCGTTCCTCGTGCAAACAATGTGGCTGATTATGTCATGTTGACAAACTGTGGTGAACTGTCTTGCTTCAAGGAAGCAATGGACAGACAAGACAGCAAGAAATTGTATAAAGCCATGTTGTCCGAGATGGACTCTCTTGAGAAAAATGACACTTGGGACTTGGTGCAGTTGCCTAAAGGGGAAAAAACCCTTCCATGCAAATGGGTTTACAAGATGAAGGTCACTTCTCGTTCCTCGCCAAAGTACAAAGCAAGATTGGTTGCAAAGGGATACAAGCAGGAACATGGAGTTGACTTTGATAAGATCTTCTCTCCTGTAGTCAAGATGACTACATTGAGAACCATTCTGGGCCTGATTGCAACTGAAGATATGGAGCTCATGCAGATGGATGTAAAGACTACATTCTTACATAGTGATCTACATGAAGACATATATATGCAGCAGTCCAAAGGATTTGTGGCAAAAGGAAAAGAGAAGATGGTATGTAAACTCAAAAGGAGTTTGTATGGGCTAAAACAAGCACCAAGAGAATGATATCATAAGTTTGATACATTTATGCAATCTCAAGGTTTTCATAGAAGTCAAGTGGATCATTGCTTGTACACCAAGAAGGCAACAGATGGCAGTCTGATTATCTTGGTTCTGTATGTTGATGACATATTGATTGCTGGCATGGATACTCATGCCTTGGACTCACTGAAGCAAAGTCTTCATGCAGCTTTAACATGAAGGATCTTGGTGATGCAAATCATATTCTTGACATGTGAATACTCAGAGATAGGTCAAAAGGATTACTCTATCTATCTCAGCAGGAGTATATCTCCAAGGTTTTGCAGCGTTTCAATATGGAGGGGGGAAAAGAATTGGGGTTCCATTGCCTCCATATGTGAAAATCAGTGCAGAGGACAGCCCTACATCTAATGATGAGAAGGCTAAAATGGCTAAGATACCATACGCTTCAGCTATTGGCAGTTTCATGTATGCTATGGTTGCTACACACCCTGACATTGCCTTTACAATGGGAGTGGTTAACAGATACATGGCAAACCCCAGTAAAAAGCATTGGGAAGCAGCGAAAGATATTATGAGATATCTCAAAGGCACAAAGGATTTATACATCTGCTTTGGAAAGCAGAAGACATCTGTCATTGGCTTTACCGATACAAACTATGCTGGTCATGCCAACTGCAGAAAGTCCACTTCTGGGTTTGTGTTTACCTTCACAGAAGGAGCAATCTCTTGGATCTCCAACCTACAAAAGTGTGTTGCATTGTCTACTGCAGAGGCAGAGTATGTGGCTGCCACACTGAGACATGCAAGGAGGCTTTATGGCTTTCATGTCTAGTGGGAGAGCTTAGCATTACAGAGTTACCTATTCTCCATTGTGATAGTCAGAGTGCTATCATGCTAGCATGGAATCTCGTCTTTCATACAAAGATGAAGCACATACAGGTGAAGTATCACTTCATTAGAGATGTACTTGATAGCAAGAGCATTGAGCTTGTCAAAGTGCATACAGATGATAATCCTGCAGATATTCTCACGAAGGGTCTTCCAGCAGAGCAGTTTGCTCATTGCCAACAGATGATGGGAGTTGGATAGGTATATATATTTCAACTTTGTACATACCTAGACTTAGCTGATTCTTTTCTCCTCTTAAGGCACATTGCCTTTAGGTGGGAGGTTGTTGGGAATAAAGGGCCATCATGCCTTTTATATGTGCACGGGTGTGAACACACCCTTAGCACATTTGTACTTTCATATACATCTATCTAAAACCTAAAGAGGTACACACAAGATTTGTACTTTTATCTAAAACCTAAAGAGGTACACACAAGATTTGTACCCAAGAACATCGTGCATCTCTATCTCTGACTCTCACTCGCTACTCTTACTCACATTTTGCTCTCTACCTGACATTTTCATCGTCGGACATTGCATCGCCACTGCACATCGCTCACTTCAGGTTTGAGTATAGTTGCATCAGGTGCCTTTGTTGTGGCAGGCTTGCTTGGCTTCTTCAGCAATCTCAATATGCAATTCCTTGACTGGCTTTCCTAGTCATTCTCAAGCATCTAGTCAATTTCATTGACTCATATACAAAATTTTTGACAGTATCTACTGTCAGCTCATCTACAAACAAAGCATCTTGGTTCCACAAAAACTTGGTGATCTTATGTTGAGCACTACCAGTTTTTGCATGATGTAACCATTTTCTATGTCGATGGAAAATTGATTTTGTTGATATATGTTCATAAGAGTGCACAGAAGGAACCCTCTCATTGTGAGATCCTAAGGCTGGATCTCCAACTTTACTAGAGGTGTAATTACTTACAAGCATGCCTATCAACCCATCCATACTGTTGGAGCGCGCGGGTAGCGGAAGCGTGAAGATTTGCAGCAGAGGAAGTGAACAGGTGAGTGAGAGTGAGAGTAAGAGTGACGAACAGATTTGGGTGTACCAACAATGTGTTGGTACACAAAGAATAAAATGTATTTATAGTTAGGGCCCGTAAGGATGCATTCACATGTACAACATAACAATACACGTGTAAAATACACGGAGGTGAATAAAGGACCTTTACATCCCAACAACCTCCCACTTAAAGGTCCGGAGTGAACCTTTAACCAACTCCCACTAGTCATATGCAATGCTCATGCTGAGCCTTGCCTAGACTTTTAGTGAGAACATCTGCAGGGTTGTCCTGTGTTTTGGACCATCCTCCAGAGTCTGTCTAATAAAATGATATCGCACATCAATATGCTTTGTGCGTAAATGATACATGGCATTTTTAGCCAGATACACAACACTCTGGCTATCACATCCCAACACTGGAGTACTCACAGACATGCCGAGATCCTCTGCGAGTCTGCTCAACCATATAGCTTCCCTAGAAGCTTCAGTTATGTATTCAGCTTCAGTAGTACTCAGTGCGACGATGTTCTGCAACCTGGAGCACCAAGAGACGGCCCCTCCAGCAACTGTAAAGACATACCCGCTAGTGGACCTGCGAGTGTCTAAGTCACCTGCCATGTCTACATCACAATAACCCTGCAAATTAAGTGCACCCTGCCCATAGCAAATACACTTTCTTTGTGTACCCTTCAGATATCTAAGAATACTCTTGACAGCCTCCCAATGTGGTTTGCCAGGATTTGACATAAACCTGCTAACAACTCCCACTGCATGAGCAATGTCTGGACGAGTAGCCACCATAGCATACATAAGAGAGCCACAAGCTGATGCATAAGGGACTCCCTTCATAGCATTGGCTTCCATGTCATCTTTTGGGCTGTTGGCTTTACTAAGCTTAAGGTATGGAGGTAAGGGTACTCCGAGAGGCTTAGCTTCAGCCATGTTAAATCTGTCCAGTACCTTTTCAATGTACTTTTCTTGAGATAAGAACAGCAATTTCTGTGTTCTATCCCTACGAATCCTCGTGCCCAATATATGCTCTGCATTCCCCAAATCTTTCATGAAAAAAGCTCATTTCAGCTGATCTTTGAGAGCATCCAAGCTAGTCTTTCTCTTCCCAGCTAGCAACATATCATCCACATACAAAACAAGTATGATAGGGCTGCCATCTGTATCCTTTTTCATATACAAACAATGATCTGCATGGCTGCGCGTAAACCCATGAGAGAGCATAAAAGTGTCAAACTTTTTGTACCACTGCCGTGGTGCTTGTTTCAGCCCATATAAGCTGCGTTTTAGTTTACACACCAACTGCTCTTTTCTAGGAACTACAAAACCCTCGGGTTGTTTCATGTAGATCTCCTCATCAATGTCACCATGCAGAAAAGCTGTTTTCACATCCATTTGGTACAGCTCTAAATCCAATACAGCAGTGAGAGCAAAAAGTACACGTAGTGTGGTCATCTTCACGACAGGTGAGAAGACCTCCTGGAAGTCAATCCCTTCCTTCTGTGCATACCCTTTGGCAACCAATCTTGCCTTGTACTTGGGTTTCCCATCAACCGTCTTTACTTTGTAAACCCATTTGTTTGGAAGAGGCTTTCTTCCTTTGGGCAACGACACAAGATCCCAAGTATCATTAGCATACAGAGATTTAATCTCTTCCTGCATAGCTAGCTCCCACTTATTGCTGAATTTGCATGACTTAGCCTCTTTATATGTCAGAGGCTCACCCTCATCAATAAGCATCACATAATGCAAAGAGAGGGGTCATACCTATGTGGCTGCCTTCTTAGGCGTGTAGACCTGCGTACCCAATGATCTACATTCTCAGGAATCGGATCTACATTTGGAGGCATGTTATTTTCAGCATTTATTGGCTGCTGTAAGCCATTTTCAGCATGCTGTTCATGCTGTACAGCACCTTCATTTTCATTTCCAGCACCTGCATTTTCATAATCAGCAAGTCTATCTTGCTGTCCATGACCTCCCTGTGCTTTTGTTTGCTGTCCATCATCATCTGGCTCAAAGATAACCAGCTGATCATCAGTTTCAGCCTGTGGTACAGCACCATGAGGCTCATCATTTGAAGTAATAGGTGGCTGCGAATTCTGAAATTTGACCTTTTTCATGTCTTCATCAGAGGCTAAAGTACTTTTCAGCAACTTTGCCTCATTAAACACAACATTACGGCTGCGAACAATTTTCTTGGACTGAGGTAGCCACACTCTATAGCCAAATTCACCCTCATCACCATAGCCCATGAAAATGCCTTTGGTGGATTTCGGGTCAAGTTTATTCCTCAGCTCATTTCTAACATGCACAAAAGCATCACAGCCAAATATTCGTAAATGGTCATATGAGGCCGGTTTGCCAAACCAAACCTCCTCAGGAATGCCATTATTTAGGGACCTGTTTGGAGAGCGGTTGCAAATGTGAACCGCAGTTTTAAGTGCCTCTCCCCAAAATTCATGAGAGAGATTAGCAGTGGACAGCATGCACCGCACTCTCTCACATAGAGTCCTATTGTATCTTTCAGCCACACCATTTGAAGAAGGGCTGTAAGGGGCTGTAAGCTCCCTCTTGATCCCATGCAAGTCACAAAAGGACTTAAATTCATTAGACATGAACTCACCCCCATTATCAGTTCTCAAGCATTTCAACTTTCTACCTGTCTGAGTGGTCACGAATGCATGAAAAGTTTTAAAAACAACAAACACTTCACTTTTCTTTTTCAACAAATAAACCCAAATCTTCCTGGAACAATCATCAATAAAAGAGGCAAAGTATGCAGCACCACCCAACGATTTTAAAGGCATGCTACATACATCAGAATGCACCAAGTCCAATACATTTGACTTACGGGAGACACCAGAGTAAAAGGAATTTTTCATTTGCTTTCCAAACTGACAGTCATTACAAAAATCAAGTTTAGAGCCTTTTCCATCAACCCTCTTCAAAGAGGTAAGAACATCAAGACCTTTCTGGCTCATATGGCCTAATCTCTTATGCCATAACTCCAAATGACAGCCAATTTCAGCAACTGCAAGAAACTTGCCATTCAAGGCTTTACAGTGCAGACAATACAAAGTACCCTTCTTGGTTCCTTTAGCAATCAGCATGGAACCCCTTTTTAATTTCCACAAACCACCACCAAACAGTGTGGTGTAACCATGCAAGTCAAGCTGTCCAACAGATAGTAAACTCTTCTTGATGCCAGGCACATATCTAACATCTTTCAACACAAGTTCTTGCCCATTATCCAAAGTCAAGTGTATGGTGCCAATCCCATCAATACTGCAAGCACGATTATTTCCAAGGTAAACCTTGCCATAACAGCCTGCATCAAAAGTAGCAAAACACTCTAAGCATGGAGTCACATGGAAAGAGGCACCTGAGTCTACAATCCAAGTCTGAGTGACACAATCATCAACTGACAAAAGTGCATCAATCACATCAGCCTTGGTGATCTGCATATCCTGCATGTGACATACAAGGGCATCATAATCCACTGCACATAATACATCAGCCTTTGCATCTGAGAGCTCCTCTATGACAACACTAGAGGCCACATTGGCCTTTTCCTTGCCTTTACCTGCCTCAGATGCATCTGCCTTTTCCTCTTTCTTCTTTTTGTCTCCTCCATTCTTCTTTCTCTCTTGTTCCTTCTTGTAATACTTGCAATCAGGCTTCTTGTGGCCCTTCCGACCACACTGATAGCATGTAACATCACTCTTTTCTTTTCCTTTGCTCTTGCTCCTGCTTCTCTGTCCAGCATTTGCATTTTTCTTTTCAGCCCTGCCTCTAACATTATAAGCTGAGTTGCTGCCTTCTCCACTAGACTTACGTTTAATTTCTTCATTCAAGATGGAACCCCTCACACCATCATATGTGAGATTGGGGTTATTGCTGAGAGAAACAACCAAAGTCTCCCAAGAGTCAGGCAATGTCATGATCAAAAAGATCGCCCTCAACTTATCATCAAAATCCAAACTTGCATCCTTGAGCTGATTTAAAATGCCAGTAAATGCACTCAAGTGCTCAGTTGCAGGCTTGGACTCATCCAGCCGCATACACCAACTTACGCATTAAATGCACCTGATTAACAGGTGTGGTGATCTCATAGGTAGTCTTCAACTTCTCCCATATTGCATGACAAGTGTCTAAACCCTTAATGTCTGTCAAAATGTCATCAGTGACACCCATCTTTATATAAGCCACAGCCCTTTTATTGACTTTGGCCCAATCTGCCTCAGACATTTGTGCGGGTTTATCTATTTGCAAAGCATCCTCACAATCCTTTAAGAACAGTATGCCCTGCATACGATCTTTCCAAAGATCAAAAGCCTGACCATCAAATCGCTTGATTTCCATCAAACTTTTAATGTCAGAACTGGAAGAAGTTACAGCCATTTTTCACAAGTACAAGTGTAAAAGCACTGAACTGCAAGAGCACAAGCTAAATCAGCAAATACACTGCTGTTCTTGCATAACCAGCAATAATCCTCTGCTGTTTTGACATAAACCAGCCACTGCACAGGCAAATAATGCAGAAATTTATCAAATTCTGCACAAAATCCCAAATTTCCAGGTCCAAATGTGCGCAAATGTCACCCAAACTGACTCAGCTGAGCAAAATTGCATCAATACATGAAAAGCCCCAATTTTCCTTGGTCCAATGCCAAGAAATTTTACTCGGATGAGCAAAATTCCAACAAATTTTGAAAAATCCCCAAATTAATTGAGGTCAATGCACACAATGTCTGCAATTTCTGACACAGATGTCACTGTCAAGCATAAACAGCATCAAATCTGGGAAAAGCCCCAAATTTCCAGGTTCAAATTTGACCAAATCTGAGAACTGTGCTTGCGCGTGCGAACTCCCGTCAGTGGCAAAGAGGTTGCTTGCAGTAAACCTTAGAAAAAAAATTTAAAAATTTTCTGGAAGAAAAAAAAGCGTGTCGAACTGCAGCCGTTGACCTGCGCTGCCTGCGGCAGCCTTGCGTGAGCTGTCGCCTGCTCAAAAACGTGACGAAAACAGCATCGCGTGACCTGTCCAGCCTGCGCGTGATGCTCGTGACCTGTTCGACTGCCGCCTGATCAAAAAACAACCTGTCCTGGCTGCTCATGACCTGTTTGACTGCCGCCTGATCAAAAATCGACCTGTCCCTGCCTGCCAGGTCAAAAACGACCTGTCGCCTGTCTATCAGGCTGTCGCTGCACAAAACGTGACCTGCAACACTGTCGCCTGACTGTCCAGCACATACACGTGCCTAAAACAGTGACGACCTAACCTGTATGAGTGACGACTTACTGATTTCTCGCGAGCGAAGAGCTGGTGTTGTCTCACACGGACTTCGAGGAGCGCGAGCACCTTAACCTCAGCTCTGATACCAGTTGTTGGAGTGCGCGGGTAGCGGAAGCGTGAAGATTTGCAACAGAGGAAGTGAACGGGCGAGTGAGAGTGAGAGTAAGAGTGACGAACAGATTTGGGTGTACCAACAATGTGTTGGTACACAAAGAATAAAATGTATTTATACTTAGGGCCCGTAAGGGTGCATTCACATGTACAACATAACAATACACGTGTAAAATACACGGAGGTGAATAAAGGACCTTTACATCCCAACACATACCACTCCCAAAAACACCAGAAGATAGTGCTGCATTTAAATTGCTAGGTTTCATAGAGTAAAGATTTGTTGCTGCATTGGTTACTGCCCAGAAAGGATACAGAGAGTCAGTAACTTAGAGATCCATTAGAGGTTCCTTTGGCAGGCAAACCCACAGACAAGTACTGGACTCGCTATGCAAGTATTTTCATTCATGTCCATTGAACCAAGGGCAAGCAGTTCCCAAGTTCTTCAAGATAGTGATTACTTATGAAGGAAGATCGCCTTAACCAAGAAAATGAATCAATAGTGAATCTCCCAAATGAAACAGACTCACCAAGCCCTCCATCAAAAGAATCTTGTGCAGTGTGGTGATGTTCAAACACATCTTCATCATGAGCAGCAGGGCATTGTACTCCAGTCTCCATGGGCACACTTAAACCTTCAGCACTTGTGATATTGTGAGATTATATGTCTGGGAAGGATCTCTACACACGTCGCAAGACTTGTGGAAAAAGACCCTTTAAGACCCATGGATTTTAGACTATTGTAGCTTGTCATCCTCAAATTTGCTATTGCCATAAGTATGCATCATTAAAAACTATCCAAGCAACGGGTCTGAGGTGTAGTCTATTATTTATGCAAAGACTAATCACTTTTCATCAAGAGGAGCACCAGATATAGTGGCTCTTGATTGTGTAGTGGATGTAATAGTTATTCCAGCACTACATAGTGCAAGCACTTGCATTGTTATACACAGTGAAGGAAACTGTATTGTGGGGGATTCCAAAGCTTATAACACTAAAATTTGCAAACATTGAAGCAAGTTGTTCATGAGTATCTGAGAGGTCCATTAGGCAGTGAGCAACCGCTACACAAACTAAGTCGTGACTCCTACTTCCAGCTCCTTTTTTCACTCTTGGCATCCCCAAATGAATGCATTGAATGCTACTCTATGGCTACAAGAAACTCTCTGGGCTGAGAGCCACAATCAACTAATTGAGCAACATAGTCAGTTCATGTCTAAGATAGACCAAGTGAACTCAACCATCTCAGTCACCAACACACAAGACAAGGCAATCAATGACAAACTTGCAGCCCTTACGACTCAAGTTGCGCTTAAAAGGATGGATCACTGTGATTATGAGCAGCAACATGGTAATCCTCATGGAAATCAGGAGTACCCATAATCATTGGTATGGGTTTGATGAGCAAAGGCAACAGCATGTGCCTACTTATGGTCAACATGCATATGATGATTGTACATATTACAAGTAGAAATATGCATCTAATAACTATGCACATTCATATGAGCCGCATTATGGTCACGAGCATGGACAGCCATCTAGGCAGCCTTATGTACATGAGCAGCATCATGCAAATGTATATGAGTATGTACATGGGGAGCAACACCACTATCAGCATCGCACTACTCGATATCATCATCCACTTGATCATTACTATAAGCAACATGATGCTTCTCACAGATGATGCCATGATGAGATCATCTCACTACAGCTTCATGAGTGTAAAATTCCGCGTGGGAAAAAAATAAATCGGACTTTTGAAATTTTTTTATTCCCCCCCCCCCCCCCCCTTATCCCTCCAGCCGACTGACGAGCTGGAGGGGAGGGGAATAGAAGGAGCTACTAAGCTCCTTGGTGGAGCTTTGGAGGGAGGGGGGACATGCGTGTCGACACGCAAGAAGCAAAGATCCCCCTCCCTCCACTATTTAAACGAGGGGAGGGGGGGGGCCGCTGGACAGAAAGGCTGGGAGCCGTGAGAAGAACTGAACGCCGCCATAGCTCCGAGCTGAAGAAAGGGAGTCGAATCGCCACTGCCACGCCGACCATCTGCCCTCCATCACGTCGCCATCGACTGCTGCAGTCCAGTCCCGCCGTTTTGGCTGAATTAGCTTTTCTTCCCCCCCCACGTGGCCCTTCTAGAAGCCCCTTGGAAGGTTCCAAGGTGGGCTTCCTAAGCCCTTGTTCTTTTCCCCCCTCCCGGGGTTTTAAATCCCCCCCCCCCCCAAGCCTCGTTTTTCCCTCCGGATTTTAATCCCTCCAAAGCCCTTATTACTCCCCCCGGGTTTTAATTTCCCCCCTAAGCCCTTGCTCTCCTCATAGCTCTTTAGATTTTTCAGGTCACAACCATAGGCCGACTTTGTCCTTAGGCTACCTTGCAGACTTCCATTCTCTTGCGTTAATCCCTTCACTCACTTTCAAATCTTTTTGTGCAAGTGCTCTCGTAGTTGAGCTTTGTGTTCTTAATCTTATCAAACAAGCCGGTGTCCACACACTCCCATGTCCTAAAAAAATCCAATTCATCATCATGGCTTCGTATGGTATCCCGTAAGGAAGAAATAGCCGTGAGATAAAAGATAGGGAGGGAAGTAGAGGGAGTGAAAAGAGGGAGTGAAGGAGGAAGAATGGGAAAAAGGTAAAAGATAAGGAAGGAGAAGACGGTGGAATTCCAAGAAGAAAAGGGAAAAGGCTATCTCGCATTCGAACTACGATGCCGCCAAAGAAAATCCAAGGTGTAGCTGCGAGAGGGTCATCTCCCGGTATCCATGTGGATATCTCACCTCAAAGCCAGGTTTTTCTTCTTGGTGTTAATTCGGTTTTAAGTCAATCATGCAAAGAAAAATTGTTAAGGAAAGATATATTTGTTCGAGTTATTTTTAACGAAGGAGTTAGCTTATGAACGACAATGTATACAAATTAGCTTTCTTCAAATTGCATCAAGCATTATAAAATTATAAGCAAGATTAACCATTTACTATAGTAATATATTCCTAAAGTGTAGAAATTATATCTTGCACCATTAGTCTTATTCCTTTCGCAAAGAATCATGGTAAAATAGCTAAATTCATGAAAGGTTTCTTTCGATGCTCAAATTACTAGGGAGTTATCTTTGCTAGTTGCACATCTTAGCAAGGCAACTATTGTTATTTGGCATGAGTTCATCTTTAAAGAAAATGGAAGTTAAATGTTAGGAATTAACAAGTATAAAAATTAAATATACGAACTCATTTGGAAAGAAAATGTAATGGGGAATTTTTGGATGACACTCTATTAACACTTTTGCCCTGCTATTTGAGGACTTGGAACTAATAAAGTGTGTATACACCAATTTCTCAACTTGGCCTATTTGTCCCAAGGAGTATTGTCATCTTTGTATCATCTTGGCATTATGCTATATGCCAAATTAAACTGTATTGATTAGGAAGGTAAATTGTCACAAGGATAGTAAAACCGTAACAAGACGAGTAAGATTACCTTCCAAAAGATAACCGAACCAATCTAAACATAGAAACATTCATACCCTAAACACTTGACTACTTTCCTTACCGTAGGGACAATAAATTCATAAAGATAAGAAACTAGGGTTTGTCCCTAAGGTTCTTAAATGAAGAAACCCTAGGCCTGACATACGTCAGCTTAAGGAATCTAAACAGATTATTCCATCGCCGGACTTGCGCAACATGTATGAAATCATTTTGTGATCAATTCACAAGGAGAAAAGGGAAAAACCCTCTTCAAGGACGGCAGATCCTTACGCAAGTTATCTTGCAAAAAAACATAGTTTTGGATATCCTTCTAAATAAGGAAAGTTGTAAAATAGAAACTAGCATATCTAAGGTACCTTAGGGTTAACCAAGTTGAGTATGCCCTACATTGGAATGTAAGAGATCTTGCCAAGTTACAAGACACCTTGGGAACGAGTGCTGATACACTCAAAAAGGAAAGAACACTTCCTTAGCAGTTTGCCATACAACTGGGTTGATTAATGGAAATGTTTGTGCTTGCTAGAGATTTTAGGGCTCTGTTTGAATTATGAATTACAAATTAAATAAGTACCTATACTTCAGGTTAAAGGCCTGAAGGGAGAGGCAGCTTCAATTACCCCCGACTGCCTGCCTGACCCTAACCAAGGGGGTTGTTGACCGCGCCGGGAACGTGGACCGAACCTGCCGCGAGAGGTCCCTCCGTTGAGTTCTACTTGGAGCAGGAGGACGCTTGAGTGCCAGGGGGGGCTCTGGCCGTAAATCCCTCGCCTTCCGGGTCCTGCACAAGAGGCTAACGTGACTCGGGATTGGATCTCGAGGCACGCATACTAGTTGATGGGCAAAAGCTTGGAATAGTGATCCCTGGAGATTACTTGTTAGCCTTCGGGCAGATTATAGAAAAGCCTACCGGCGGAACTCCTTGTATTTCAAAGATAAAATGATGAAATGTTAAAAGAACTTGCTTGATGTTGTTTTTCTATGTCACGTGATAAGATTACGTGAAGAAACCAGTGCTTAACAAGGTTAATTAATAAAGCTGATTGTTATATGTCAAATTAATGTGTTAGATAATTACATAACTGAAACAAACCGAGGAAAGTGCGGAGGATGGGCCATGGGTCCGTCCTACGGTTGGGTGGTCCCGGTTAACCGGGAACTTTTCTCAAAAATCTCGAAGAACAGCGAAATGATCATCATCATCAAACAGAATAACGAGAACGATGACCTAGAGTTACGTCTTACCCGATTTACGTTGTTTTAGGGGAACGGAATGGGACTATGCCTTATGGCAGAGAGGTTTAACTTTGCATCCCTCTCGTTTCCCATTCTCCTTGAACCAAGTGCAGCGTAAATCCGCTTCAGACCTGGCGTTTCTGCGTAAAGTAGTTCGCTCGGGTCTGATGCTAGTTGCTGTTAGCTAGTGACCCATTAGGAAAACCCTAATTCTGGTCGATCCTAAGTGGGAACGGCCAGGATACTTCCGCTACATGGCAGACGCAGAAAGAGCTAGATCGCAAAACCCGTAACATTCCATGGGAGTGCCGGGCGGAGCTTTCTAGACATCCTTTCCGATGGACTGCTAAGACGTGTCCTAGATGATACTAGGGGACACGTTACAGTTGGTATCAGAGCCGACCAACAACGGAATTGTTTTATGAGATCTCAATAAAATGAAATAAAGAAATTGTTGCTGTCCAAACATTTCCTCATCTTCAATGCTGTCTTGCAGAACTATGAAGCGTGGAACAAGTTTTTGGTGTTTCGGGTCATGTTTATGACTGCAATGCATTCTCCGCTTTATAGACAAAGAATTGGGATGATGAACATCCTGAAGCAGATTTATAATCCATCACCTTTATACATAGAACGAAGATGGACGGGGTCTTCAGGAATCTACTACATAGCTACCCACCGGTTCGCTTATCTACAAACCAACCTAAAGAGGATCAAGTGGTTGGAAGACTTGAAAGTCGTGAAGCTGTTCATTTTTGTGGAAGCTCGCGTAAATTCGACTTTACATATTCAAGGTCGGAGGGTTGAAATGAACTCATATGTATATGAGGAAGTAACCCGTGTAATCCCAACCGACAGGATTAAAGTGTTGGGCCGCCATGAGAAGTATAGATTCCAACGAAAAGGATATCCCGAACTTCCAATGAATTATCGGTTCCTAAAGATCCATGACCCAAAACCCTACTATTACACAGTTCCTGTAGACAAATGCAATACAACGTTGTTCTCCCCAAACTGAATGTAATGATTGAATTATCATCACACGAGACGTTGTATAAGGCTACGCCCATGTAAATATAAATAAGGACTTTTTTTATCAATATCTGGCTGTGCATCAGAGTTGTTAAAAAGTTAAGTAGCTTCATGATTTATGAGATAGCTGAACTAAAGATAAGCTAACGTCAATTATCATATAGTAACGTTAAGAAAACTTTTATCCAGGCACAACCCCAGGTACAGGTTCCGAATTCGCCCCCTACATCAAGTACTGCTGTGACCCAGGAGAAGAAGTTCCTCCTCAAGCAGATAAAGCCACCCGAGTTTGACGGGAGAGGCAGATTCGTCCAGTCTGATGCTGAAATTTGGATTGAATCTATGGAGGATTACTTTGAAGCAGCTGATACTGCACCTACCAATCAGGCCATGCTCGCCAAGTTAAAACTCACCGGCGAAGCTAGACTATGGTGGAAACAATGGTGCAGGGATCAAGGGACTTCAGAGGGGTCCGTTACCTGGGAGAAGTTAAAGAAAGCCGTGCAGGGGAGATATTTGCCACCTGCATATCGTACACAGAAAATGAATGAGTTCTACGAGCTAAAACAGTTAGGACTCACTCTGGACGCATACTACTCTAAATTCGTCTCACTTTTAAAGTATGCACCACAGATGGACATGACGTAGCAGGTGTCCAAATTTTGCGCAGGCTTAAATCCACCCGTAAATACCCGTCTCGAATCTATGCATCCATCAGATCTGCAGGATGCATTCATTCGAGCGGCACCTATAATTCAGGAGGTGCAAGCTAGACCAAGGGGTAACAAAACTTGGTCCTATAGTGACCCGAACAGAGGAGCATTCAGACCTCAAGTGAAGAGAGTTCAAGGTCACAATCAGGGACAAAGGAAGAAAGCAAGGACAAATAACATCAACAACTTTGTTCCTACTCAAAGTAATGGCCGAAACCTCCGATGTTTCCACTGCAACGAACTCGGTCACTTCAAGAGGCAATGTCCCAAGCTCAGCGGGGGACATCGTCAAACGCCTTTCCAAGGTGCAGGTCGTGGTCAAGGAGCCGCCACCTGTGGAAGAGGAAGAACTGTCTGCATTGCCAATAGGCAAAGATACGAAGAAGAAGAGGAGGAAGATCCGACTATGGAAGCAAAATTCGAAAGAGCGACAGTCCATGCCGCTTTACACAAGAAAGGGCCGAATCGCCAGTTCTCGGTGATTCAAACACCGTCGGACTATCAAGGTAAAGGTTTCAAAACCTTGATTGATTGTGGCAGTACACATTCCTTTATCTCACCAGCATGTGCAAAAAGAGTAGGAATAGCCACAGTAGAAGCACCTACCCTGCTTGTGGAATTGGCAAACGGTCGTGAGGTAACTTGTACCAGGCAAACTGCTAAGGAAAAATTCTTTCTGGGAGGAAAGAAAACCTCAGTCAAATTCAGAGTCATGAATTTAGGTATCCATGAGTGTCTACTCGGGATGGATTGGCTTAAGCCTAATGACGCCCACATCCACTGTGGAAAGGGTCAAGTTTCCTTTCGAAACTCTGAAAGGGAGTTTGTCACAACTCAAGGTGAGGCAGGAGTGCCAAGAATCCAATTAGCCAAAGTATCGCGAATCATAAAAGGAGTCAGAAAAGGATTACCCATTTACCTGATCAAACTCAACAAGTTAGATCAAAAGCAAGAGTCTCATGAAGGACCTTCTTGGCTAAAGGAATACGCTGACGTATTCCCTGAGGAATTGATTAAACTTCCGCCTCCAAGAGAAGTAGATCATGAAACTAGGCTAGTGCCTGGAGCTGCACCAATTGCAAAGAGACCTTATAGAATGTCCATACCAGAAGCAATTGAGTTGAAGGAACAGCTCAAGCAACTGTTGGATCAGGGTTACATCCGGCCTAGCAACTCACCATGGGGAGCTCCAGTACTATTCCAGAAAAAGAAAGATGGGACACTTCGACTATGTATTGATTACCGAGGGTTGAATCAATTAACAGTCAAGAACAAGTATCCTATTCCTAGAATAGATGAGCTTCTTGATCGTCTTCAAGGTGCAAAGATCTTCTCCAAGATTGATCTCAGGTCAGGTTACTATCAAATAAGGATCAAGGAAGAAGATATTCCAAAAACGGCCTTCAATACAAGATACGGGCACTTTGAGTTCTTGGTTATGTCATTCGGGCTTACAAACGCACCTGCCACCTTTAATAGATTAATGTAGGATATTTTTAGACCATATCTTGATGATTTCGTGCTTGTCTTCTTCGATGACACTTTAGTCTATTCTAAACAGGAAGAAGATCATGAACCTCAACTATGGATTGTCCTTGAGATAATGAGGTCTCATAAGCTGTATGCAAAAATGAAGAAGTGTGCATTCTTCAAGCGTCAGATTGAATATCTGAGATTCATAGTATCATCAGAGGGAATATCAGTAGACCCAGCCAAAGTCAGGGATGTGCTTGAATGGCCAATACTAGTATCTGTCAAAGAAATACGTAGCTTTCTTGGCTTGACAGGATGGTATAGGGTCTTTATCAAAAACTATGCTTTGATTGCAGCACCTCTTACAGACTTACTAAAGAAGCAGACTTCTATTACATGGTCAACTCCCGAACAAAATAGCTTCGACAAATTGAAGCAAAGTTTGGTATCAGCACCTATTCTAAAACTTCCTGACCTCAATAAGGAGTTCGAGGTAGTAACTGATGCCAGCATTCTTGCCTTGGGGTGTGTACTTATGCAGGAAGGTCATCCAGTAGCATACTCTTTAAGGAAATTGAAGAGTCATGAAAAGAATTATACCACGCATGATCTGGAATTATTAGCTGTCATCCATGCTCTAAAGCTTTGGAGACACTACCTGTTGGGTAACAAGTTTACTCTGGTAACCGATCATAAGAGTCTCAAATGGATTTTTACCCAGAACGAGCTCAACATGAGGCAACGTCGGTGGATCGAAGTATTGGAGGAATATGATTTTGAAATTAAGTACCGACCAGGGAAAGAGAATGTAGTTGCCGATGCACTCAGTCGCAAGGCATTCCTAAATTCCCTAATCTTGCAGAATCCATCAACGGCTAGATCTCTGGCTACAAAGGTATCTATGCCAAACAACCCTATACTTGAACTAGCTAGAGAAAAAGCATGCCATGATTTGACCTACCAAACAATGATAAAGGAAATATCTACCAAGGAGCAGAATCAAAAGTTGCAAGCTAAGTATCAGGAATTTTCCATTGATAATGGACTTGTCTACTACAGAACAAGGCTGTGTATACCAGCAAGCCAGTCACTTAAGCAGAAGATATTATGGGAAGCTCATGATTCTCCCTTTATAGGACATCCTGGCTATGCAAAAACTCTTAATGCAGTTAGGAAAAGCTACCATTGGGAAAGGCTTAAAGGTGACGTTCTCAAATATGTCACTGAATGTTTGTCTTGCCAACGTATCAAGGCCGAACATGTCATGATGCCAGGAAAACTGCAACCACTTGACATTCCCCAAATGAAATGGGAATTCATCAGTATGGATTTTGTTGTGGGCTTACCCCAAGTCCAAGGAGGATACAACTCCATTATGGTTGTGGTTGACATGCTTACCAAGGTTGCACACCTGATTCCAGTAAAGACAAACTATAAAGCCTCCGACATTGCAAGATTGTTTATCAAGGAGATATTCAAGCTACATGGGTTACCTAAAAGAATCATTAGTGATCGAGATTCTCTCTTCACATCACACTTCTGAAGAGCTATCTTTGAAGCCATTGGGACTCAACTCTGTTTTAGCACCGCCTACCATCCCCAAACGGATGGACAAACAGAGCGAGTGAATCAAATCATTGAGGATATGCTTAGGGCATACTGCTATCGAGAGCCGAAGAGGTGGATTCAATACTTGCCATTAGTTGAATTTGCCTACAATGCTTCTTACCAGTAGAGCATTCAAATGACCCCTTTTCAGGCATTGTATGGTCATGATTGTCGAAGTCCCCTAAACTTTTCTGACCCAACCCTAAGAGTTGAAGCTTCAAGACAAATATTGGAGGACTTGGATGATCAAATAAGGTCAATAAGACAAGACATACAAGCAGCCAAGGATAGACAAAAGGCATATGCAGATTTGAAACGTCAAGAAAGAGTCTTCGAAGAAGGAGACATGGTCTTCATTCGGGTACGCCCTAAAAAGAGTTCTCTATCCCTAGGAGAATGCAAGAAGCTAAGTCCAAGGTATTATGGGCCGTATAAAATCCTCAAATGCCTAGGACCCAATGCTTATAGATTGCAACTCCCTGAGAACCTAAAGGTTCACAATGTATTCCATATCAGCCTATTGAAAAAATATGTACCCAATCCTAATCATGTACTTAATGACCAACAAATTGTAATGCCTAGTCAAGGAGTCCTTGAACTAAGGCCAGAAAGGATCTTAGATGTTAGGGAAAGACAGTTAAGATCTAGAACCTTGAAAGAATGCCTTGTCCAGTGGAAAGATTATCCCGAAGAGGATACCACTTGGGTGGATGAAGGCACTCTCAACCATCAATATCCCCAGTTTATCTCGAGATGAGGACATCTTGATTCCTCCAAGGGGGAGAGAATGTAAAATTCTGCGTGGGAAAAAAATAAATCGGACTTTTGAATTTTTTTTATCCCCCCCCCCCTTATCCCTCCAGCCGACTGACGAGCTGGAGGGGCAGGGGAATAGAAGGAGCTACTAAGCTCCTTGGTGGAGCTTTGGAGGGAGGGGGGGACATGCGTGTCGACACGCAAGAAGCAAAGATCCCCCTCCCTCCACTATTTAAACGAGGGGAGGGGGGGGCCGCTGGACAGAAAGGCTGGGAGCCGTGAGAAGAACTGAACGCTGCCATAGCTCCGAGCTGAAAAAAGGGAGTCGAATCGCCACTGCCACGCCGACCATCTGCCCTCCATCACGTCGCCATCGACTGCTCCAGTCCAGTCCCGCCGTTTTGGCTGAATTAGCTTTTCTTCCCCCCCCACGTGGCCCTTCCAGAAGCCCCTTGGAAGGTTCCAAGGTGGGCTTCCTAAGCCCTTGTTCTTCCCCCCCCTCCCGAGGTTTTAAATCCCCCCCCCCTACCCCCCCTGATTTTTAAACCCCCGTAAGGCCTTGTTTCCCCCCCCCCTCCCGGTATTAATCCCCCCCCCATACGCCTTGTTTTTCCCTCCGGATTTTAATCCCTCCAAAGCCCTTATTACTCCCCCCGGGTTTTAATTTCCCCCCTAAGCCCTTGCTCTCCTCATAGCTCTTTAGATTTTTCAGGTCACAACCATAGGCCTACTTTGTCCTTAGGCTACCTTGCAGACTTCCATTCTCTTGCATTAATCCCTTCACTCACTTTCAAATCTTTTTGTGCAAGTGCTCTCGTAGTTAAGCTTTGTGTTCTTAATCTTATCAAACAGGCCGGTGTCCACACACTCCCATGTCCTAAAAAAATCCAATTCATCATCATGGCTTCGTATGGTATCCCGTAAGGAAGAAATAGCCGTGAGATAAAAGATAGGGAGGGAAGTAGAGGGAGTGAAAAGAGGGAGTGAAGGAGGAAGAATGGGAAAAAGGTAAAAGATAAGGAAGGAGAAGACGGTGGAATTCCAAGAAGAAAAGGGAAAAGGCTATCTCGCATTCGAACTACGATGCCGCCAAAGAAAATCCAAGGTGTAGCTGCGAGAGGGTCATCTCCCGGTATCCATGTGGATATCTCACCTCAAAGCCAGGTTTTTCTTCTTGGTGTTAATTCGGTTTTAAGTCAATCATGCAAAGAAAAATTGTTAAGGAAAGATATATTTGTTCGAGTTATTTTTAACGAAGGAGTTAGCTTATGAACGACAATGTATACAAATTAGCTTTCTTCAAATTGCATCAAGCATTATAAAATTATAAGCAAGATTAACCATTTACTATAGTAATATATTCCTAAAGTGTAGAAATTATATCTTGCACCATTAGTCTTATTCCTTTCGCAAAGAATCATGGTAAAATAGCTAAATTCATGAAAGGTTTCTTTCGATGCTCAAATTACTAGGGAGTTATCTTTGCTAGTTGCACATCTTAGCAAGGCAACTATTGTTATTTGGCATGAGTTCATCTTTAAAGAAAACGGAAGTTAAATGTTAGGAATTAACAAGTATAAAAATTAAATATATGAACTCATTTGGAAAGAAAATGTAATGGGGAATTTTTGGATGACACTCTATTAACACTTTTGCCCTGCTATTTGAGGACTTGGAACTAATAAAGTGTGTATACACCAATTTCTCAACTTGGCCTATTTGTCCCAAGGAGTATTGTCGTCTTTGTATCATCTTGGCATTATTCTATATGCCAAATTAAACTGTATTGATTAGGAAGGTAAATTGTCACAAGGATAGTAAAACCGTAACAAGACGAGTAAGATTACCTTCCAAAAGATAACCGAACCAATCTAAGCATAGAAACATTCATACCCTAAACACTTGACTACTTTCCTTACCGTAGGGACAATAAATTCATAAAGATAAGAAACTAGGGTTTGTCCCTAAGGTTCTTAAATGAAGAAACCCTAGGCCTGACATACGTCAGCTTAAGGAATCTAAACAGATTATTCCATCGCCGGACTTGCGCAACATGTATGAAATCATTTTGTGATCAATTCACAAGGAGAAAAGGGAAAAACCCTCTTCAAGGACGGCAGATCCTTACGCAAGTTATCTTGCAAAAAAACATAGTTTTGGATATCCTTCTAAATAAGGAAAGTTGTATAATAGAAACTAGCATATCTAAGGTACCTTAGGGTTAACCAAGTTGAGTATGCCCTACATTGGAATGTAAGAGATCTTGCCAAGTTACAAGACACCTTGGGAACGAGTGCTGATACACTCAAAAAGGAAAGAACACTTCCTTAGCAGTTTGCCATACAACTGGGTTGATTAATGGAAATGTTTGTGCTTGCTAGAGATTTTAGGGCTCTGTTTGAATTATGAATTATAAATTAAATAAGTACCTATACTTCAGGTTAAAGGCCTGAAGGGAGAGGCAGCTTCAGTTACCCCCGACTGCCTGCCTGACCCTAACCAAGGGGGTTGTTGACCGCGCCGGGAACGTGGACCGAACCCGCCGCGAGAGGTCCCTCCATTGAGTTCTACTTGGAGCAGGAGGATGCTTGGGTGCCAAGGGGGGCTCTGGCCGTAAATCCCTCGCCTTCCGGGTCCTGCACAAGAGGCTAACGTGACTCGGGATTGGATCTCGAGACCCGCATACTAGTTGACGGGCGAAAGCTTGGAATAGTGATCCCTGGAGATTACTTGTTAGCCTTCGGGCAGATTATGGAAAAGCCTACGGGTGGAACTCCTTGTATTTCAAAGATAAAATGATGAAATGTTAAAAGAACTTGCTTGATGTTGTTTTTCTATGTCACGTGATAAGATTACGTAAAGGAACCAGTGCTTAACAAGGCTAATTAATGAAGCTGATTGTTATATGTCAAATTAATATGTTAGATAATTACATAACTAAAACAAATCGAGGAAAGTGCAGAGGATGGGCCATGGGTCCGTCCTACGGTTGGGTGGTCCCGGTTAACCGGGAACTTTTCTCAAAAATCTCGAAGAACAGCGAAATGATCATCATCATCAAAAAGAATAACGAGAACGATGATCTAGAGTTACGTCTTACCCGATTTACGTTGTTTTAGGGGAACGGAATGGGACTATGCCTTATGGCAGAGAGGTTAAGCTTTGCATCCCTCTCATTTCCCATTCTCCTTGAACCAAGTGCAGCGTGAATCCGCTTCGGGCCTGGCGTTTCTGCGTAAAGTAGTTCGCTCGGGTCTGACACTAGTTGCTGTTAGCTAGTGACCCATTAGGAAAACCCTAATTCCGATCGATCCTAAGTGGGAACGGCCAGGATACTTCCGCTACGTGGCAGACGCGGAAAGAGCTAGATCGCAAAATCCGTAACATTCCATAGGAGTGCCGGGCGGAGCTTTCTAGACATCCTTTCCGATGGACTGCTAAGACGTGTCCTGGATGATACGAGGGGACACGTTACAATGAGAAGGAGCCTCTTCAATCCAAGGCCCTCAACTTTGACTACCCCGTGGTAGCCACGAATGTGGGACTCATGGGCATACAATGCCTAGGGGTTGATGCAATGAATGCAATGGTGATTGCAACCTCATCTACTCCAGTCCTACATGACACAGTGGTTCCCTAATGAGTTTATGGACGAGTCAGTGCGTACTTCCGTGCGGGTCATTGCGGATCTTGCGCCACAATCAATGCTTGAGGATGACACCATGAAACACTTCTATGATACAATGGATGTATTGGATCACAATTATCCTTTTAACCCCAGTGGTAGTGCAAAGACCCATGCTTGTATGGATGACTCTTATGCTCCTGAAGCTTACCATGTAGGTTATCCATTTGATCTCGCGGAAGGAATGGTTTCGAAAAGCCCTACCTCGATCAGTATTTCACCAATGCAGTCTCCCCTATTTCAAGGATGCAATTTTGACTAAGGATTAGCTAACTTTGCCCTAGTTTGGACTGTAAACAACTTGCAAATAGTACACTGTTTTAGAACAGTTTTTACCCTACATTAATGATAGTTAAGTGTTACCTATATGGGCTAAAAGTATGCTTTGCGAGCTTCGTTTTGACATGTCACACACCTCAATCGGAGCTGCCTGTAGAAAATTATGATCAGTTTTCTCTAGCAGGCCTGTTCGGGACAGCATGTTGTTCACTGTTTGTCAGCCCCTAATTGTCAAGAATTAGTGGCCAAACTCATATGCTGTCAACTTGCACATGTTGCATACCTCCTACATACATCTATACACCCCAATTCCACATGAAATCGTACTTTCCCATACCTCTATTATCCTTTGAAATGTTAAACAGAGTAGTACTTTGCAAAATCCCCCCCCCCTCTATGAGCCACACCCACCAATGAGTCCTCTTTTTGTTTTTGAGGACAAAAACCTTCGAAGTTGGGATGGAATGTAAAAGAGTGGGGATAGATGGGTAAGACACGGGATTAGCAGAGGAATACCTGGTAATACTGAGACGAGGTATTTAGGGTGTTGAGAGACCAAATGAGGGTCTCCTTCATTACACTTTTGGCCCATCAATGGCATGTGTCAAGCCCATTTTTGCTATTCATGACCCATTCTCGTCCATCTTTCAGCCCATTCATAGTGCACTTCAATTTGTCTTAACATCCATATTTTATGTAAATTGCATTTTGTACACACATTCCCACTCCCTATCCCCATCCCCAAGTTTTGGCATGTCTCTATGAATTTATGGTTAATGACTTGTTTGTTGAATTGAGTACACAAGGAGCTAAAATAAAGATTTTTAGGGCTATGATATCTAATTGACTGACTAACTGAGGGGAGCAAAGGTGGCTTTGAATAGCCAAAAATAGTTGAGAAGTTACAAAGTAGACCAAACATTGAAAAATAAATCCAATGTCCGATATCTTGAGCATGCCCTCTAGAGGCCATATAACAAACCCAATCACTATTACAATGGCAAATGGATGTCACTCTTTTCATCGTGTATATGGATAACTTGATCATTAAAGGAGTCATAGTAAGCACATAGCTCAAACTTGGAAGCAACTAAGTAGGAAGTTTGAGATAACCAATCATGGCTTTTTTATTTTTCCCTTCACCTTGAAGTATTTCAATTGTTAGAGGGCAAACCTATCTCACAACAATGATACGTTGCAAAGTTGCTTTCAGCCTTTGGATTTGTTGAGTGCCTAGCTATCTCTTTGCCCTATGGACACAAAGTCCAAGTTGTCCCAAAACAAGCACATAATGCATTGGTATATGCCTCCACGTATTGAAGGCTACAAGGTCCCTATTTTAGCTCATACATATCCAACCAAATGTACCTACCACCCTGATGTCTTTGTATGAAGAGGGGGTTGCATTGGATGACATCAACACTAGAAGCTCCACTACATGTTTTTGTTTTGCTTTGGAATCAAGTGTCAATAGTAGAGCAAGGAGCAACCTACACAGCACTGAAGGCTATAAAGTTGAGCAAACTGCAAGCAAATATAGGCTTCTCACAATGGTGGCCAACAGTTCTCCAGCATCCCACGTGCATATTCATTGACATTCAATACCATTATGTTCAAGAGCGGATCTTGAGTCAGGAAAGTGCCTGCCAAGAGTCAATGAGACTTTTTGTCTAATCAGAGCAACTTGTCATTGCAAGCAGTTTTTTTTTTCACTAAGCCATCCATCCTTCCAATCTTCACTATTACACTGCTCCCAAGTCGAATCTCAAGTCCAAGCCAATTGAACAGCTTTCCACACTCGTTGTGAATTGTTCAGATTGCCTGGAAAAAGCTCCTCACCGATCAGGATGAGTGTGGAAAGCTGTTCAGTCAACCCGGACTTGAAATTCAACTTGGGAGCGGCATGATATTCACCCTCACTATCCTCACTGCCATCCCAGTTCATCCTGCTTACATGTGCATTCGGACAGACAAAGCATTGTCAATAGATGCAATGCTGTAATGGAAGATCTTCAGAAGGCGGGACATACTGTTATGTATCAGTGTCAAGCGAGCAAGTCTTACACCATATGGTTCGGTAGTCGCTTGATGTGAAGAAATTTGATATTGAAACATTGAAAGAGATGGTGCAAATGACCAATCCTCGCATAGCGGACATTAGCATGAAAATCGTGAAGACTAGACCATTTCATTCTGCAACGCCATTCTGAGCCTTGGAAAAAACCTGCCATTTTTTTATGTTGAAGCTTTTCCTATCCAAATTCCTGGATGGGCCAAGAAAAGAAGGGACCACACAACTCGCTTTTCCCTGGAATTCTGAGAATTAGGCAAGGAGGGCTATAAGAATACCTCGAGCAGGCGGATTTCGTCCTGTAAACGCCTTAGCTCAGCACGCTTGCGGTGCCTACCACAGATATCAGGGGGTGTCCGGGGCACAGGCGGAGATAGTGCCGAGGAAGAAGACGCCATATTCTGATACCCCATATGAGTGCGAGAGCCACCTTCAAGCTGCATTGTTGCAGAACTCTCGAATCTGGCTGCTGGCAAGCCTCTCTCTCTCTCTCTCTCTCTCTCTCTATATATATATATATATACAGGAAAATGATTAGACTGAAAAGCTACAGTGCTCTGAGCTCTCCCAAAGAATATTATATTCCATTTAATTTTGGGGTTCTCTTGTCAAACATCAAAAGTTTGCAAGTTGACTGTAGTTGTCACGGCAATCATCGCGCGTCAAGTTCTAACAACTAGTGCAACTCCGCCACGTTAAGTCACAACCGTGCGTTAGATTCTAGCCTTTGACACGGGCAGGTCCATTCAACCTGTGTGACTCGTGTGTGCCCCACATTAAGTCAAAAGACGCCCCCTTTACGCTTCGCAAAAAACCAAGGTTTGATGTAAAATGAAATACAAAATCTGCCCAATAAAAGCTTCAAATTTTCAAAAAGAAGGTTTAGAACTCTCCATTTCACACCTTAGCTGTAGATGGTGTGATTTTAGGTGTGGATCTAATGCCCTTGGCCTTTGACCAATGGTTGTCATTTACATGAGTCATAGAGACTAGTAAAACTAGATTAGATGTTTTACAAAATATGGGAAGCGATTGCAAGATGTGGATTATTTAGTAAGGGTGAGCTAGGATAGGGCCAAGCTCTATGAGCGGTCTTTGTGCCTTTGTAGGATCAGTGCCACACTTCGTCTTCAAAAAGTCATCAAGATCTGCAAATGATACTCGCATGGCCCTATCATCTGCCAACATGCGGTTCCTTGCCTTGAACTCTATCAGGTGCATGATCTCTTTATGTAGAGCATCTCTTGACTCCCTATGTAACCACAAGCATTGGCCTAAGCACCAAAACTCAATGAGGCAGATGATGAGCCATCCAATTGCATACACATCTGACTCCTTATCATATGCAAACTGGCATAGTGGGTCATAGATCTCAGGTGCAATCCATGGCCTTCTTTTCCTCTCCAATGCTCCTTTCCGTCTATGCTCATCTATAATGTGCATGGGATCATCTACCCCCTCCACACTTCCAGTTGAGGGCTGGTCTTGTCATACCAAAAATAAGCATTAGACCCCAATCTATGATACCAATTCTTGGGGTGCTATCTCTAGTAAAGTCCAATACCATATTGTTAGCATGCAAATCTGAATGGATGACACTGGCATTATGCACGATCTTCATCCCATCTACCAATGCATGAATTAAAAAAAATTCTGTGAACATTGCCTCTTACCACCCAATGTGACTCTACCCTTACTAGTGTGCCCTCATCTATGTTGTTGGGTGTAAAAAGGATACACATAGGGAGCAATGGTTGTCCCTAGGAAAAATCAATATCAAGGTCCAAGTCAACAAAAGATGACAATCAACCTCCTCTTGCAAGTTGCTACAACAAGACATGAAGGACGGTTTGAAGCATGGAAGGCTTATTGATTGAAAAGACATCAGTCAAAGTCTGTGAATCTATATTGATTTAGAGAGAGTTTTTCCAATGAATAAATACATACTTGTTTTGAAAAATAGGATTGCAAATGCAATTGTATACTAACGTTGAGGGAAGAGGAATTTCCACCATAACAATAGCCATTCCATGGGAATTGTTATGGGAGTACTAGACTATGCTCAAGTGACTAGACTAGATGCAAGATATGTTACAAGAATTTTGATTTCGAGATAATTCCACGTAGGGGCACAAAGTACAATGATAACTTAACAAGATACAGAAAATCCCACAACCCGAGACCGTGGGTATAGACAATACGACTCGATAGGATATGAAGGATCCCACAACCCAGGACTATAGGTATGGATACAAGATATCGGAATGACAAGATCTCCCTTGACGAGGATGAACAAGATACAAGACAGTACTAGGCAAGATCTCGTACTACGAGATTACAATGTGCCAAGACAGTAGGAGTATAATGCAAGACAAGACAAGACTAGCCTTCAACTAAGGTGTGGACATACAACTAGGGATCAAAACAGAGATGTCAATACCCTAACTTCCCTTGGAGAAATGAGTTTATCTTCTCGCTCCAAGCACATGAACCTATTTAAGGCCACAAAGGGCCTTCTTTAACCTATAGACCTTGCCATTGGATGAGGAAAATCTAGGAGGTTGCTTAACATAGATCTCGTCCTTCAAATCTCCATTAAGAAAAGCAGACTTTACTTCAAGCTAATAAGCCAGCCATCTCCTAGGGTTGGCTAAGGCAAAAATGGCCCTAATGGTAGCCATCAGAGCTATAGGTGCAAAGGTGTCATGGAAATCCACCTTTGGCCACTACCTAAAGACCTTTGCAACAATGAGCTATGCCTTGTGCTTATCCAGAGTGCCGTCACTATGGTACTTGGTCTTAAAGACCCATTTGACTCCAATCACCTTCTTATGAGTAGGTTAAGGCACAATATCCCAAGTGCCATTCTACTCATTGCATCCAGCTCTGCTCCATAACCTTCTTCCAATGCTGTGAATGTAAAGCCTCCTTCATGGAGGCAAGCTCCCTATCCTGCATGGCACGAGACATCAAACAATAGTTAGTATAAACAAGCTCAATGGATTATGCCTAGTTCCTCTAAGATTGTTGTAGGCCGTCTTGTGGTTGCCACTCCTTAGGGACTCCCTCAATCCCTGAATCACAAATTGTGTCAGCGCCTAATGAGGAGAAGGCTAATACTCCCCTCACTACTTTGTGACTACCGAAGTCTCTAGAATGTCCACTAGTGTCAACAAAACAATTGAAGCTAGTGGTGAAGCAATATCCTCCTCCAGTGAGGGTGGGGCCTTAATAGGCAGAGGCTCCAAAGGCACTAGATTAGGTGCTCAAATGTCACCTAGATCTCTAAGTACTACAGGATGCTCAACACCCCTCTCTGCAACTAGAAACTCCATGAACCAAACATCTCAACTCGTGTACACCTCCTATCAAATGGGATCATAAAGCCGATATCCCTAGGACTATGAGGTATAACCCATGAATACCTATTTTTCAGAAGTTGGCTCGAACTTATCCTTATTTTTCTTTGAGATGTGAACATAAGCATCACACCCAAACACCCTAAAATAAGACACATTCTACTTCTAACCAAAGTAAGCCTCAAAAGATGTCATACCAACCAATTGATGCAGGGAATTGATTAAGGATGTGGACATTGGCGACCATTGCTTCAACCCATAAACACTAAGGTGTATGTCTATACTCCATCATAGTCCACGCCAATTTGATCACCCTACAATTCTTCCTCTCCAATATGCCATTCTCTCGAGGTGTATTCATGTTGGCAGACTTTTGGTGTATGCCATAATCTACAAAAATCTGAGTGAGCTTATGGGAGACAAACTCCCCTCCCTTGTCAAAATGCAGGGCCTTGAGTTTCTTGCCTAACCTGTTCTCCTTGAGAATCGACCAATCCTTAAAGTGTGAGAAAGCTTATAACTTTAGCTCTCCAAGAAATCTGCTCAAGTCATCCTGCTAAATAATCAACAATTAGCATAAAGAATAAGCTCTCCTTAAGGGACTCTGTCCTCATTTGTCCACATAAGTCCATCAAAAATAAGCTCCAATGCTTCCGCCCTATGCGAAGCCTTGCTAGGAATAGCATCTCTATGTTGCTTGCCATGGATGTAAGATACACATGATGGGTGGCTCACCCCAATCTTTGGCAATCCATGCACAAGTTAACTATGAGCTACCTTTTGAAGGTACTTGTAGTTAAGGTGGCCAAACCAAGCATACCATAGCTCAATTTGTGTTTGAGAAGAAAGAAGAAGAGAAGAAAAGACTGATGAAGTTTCCATCTTCCATAGCCATCATCATCATTGCTTTCATAGGAATCAACATCCATTGCAATTTTGGGCTTGTACCATGATTCATATTCATTGAATCTGACATCCTGCTTATGTATACTTCCTTATTCACTGGAACATAGCATTTGTATCCCTTCTTCTCATCAGGATATCCAAGGAAAATGCATTTTACAGCTTTTGGTTCCATCTTCTTTCTCAAATCATCCGAAACATGAACATAATAAACACATCCAAAGACTAAAGTAAGTCAAGGCTATAGGTGTTCTATTCATAATGTGAAGTAGAATCTATGTCTTCCGCTCATGAAAACATTCTGACATGGGTCCCAAATATCTGAGTGTACCATTTCCAAAGGATAGCTGCTTATTCTCCCCTTCTTTGGAAATGGCAATCTAGACTGCTTTCCAAATTGACAAGCCTCACATACATGATCAAAATTCACATATCCAAAATGCGGTAGACCACGAACTATCTATCTTGATTGCATTTGCTTCAATCTTTGCAAATTGACATGACCAATCCCTCTAGGCCATAATTCCACATCCTTATCTTGCCCATGTCCTCTCTCAACATACATAGAGTTTTGAATCACTGGAGTACCTACATCCAAAGCAAATAATCTCCCTTTCTTTCTACCATGAGCAATCACCTTGCCAGGTCTTCCATTATGGAACTCCTCAATGAAACATCCAAACTTATTGAATCTCACCTGCAATCCTTGATTTGTCATTTGACCAATCGATGCTAAATTCTTAGTTATTGTGGGCATGTAACATACATCACCAAGCGTATTCTCGATCCCATCTTTAGTAACAAGTGGCACACTACCAATATGAGTAATTTTATGTAAAGTATCATCACCAGTGGCAACGTATTCCTCATTCTGCATCTGCTCCTTACCATCAAACCATGCAGCATGATGGTTCATGTGGTTTGTAGCTTCTAAATCCAAAAACTAGTCATTCTCATGAGCAGGGTGAGTCATGCTCCTAAGCACATGCTCCATAGCAAATAGGTGACCTCTACGTAATCCACCTCTAGGTCCATAACCTATACCACCATAAGTGCCTACATAATGGCCATATTGAGTCATTCCATGACCCCTGGACATGGCATTTTGTTTGTGATAACAATCCCTCTCAAAATGACCAAACTAGCCACAATAATGACCAGTGCCATCTCTCTGTGAAGGACTAGACCGTCTTCTACCTCTAGGGAAAGATCTCCCCCTACCTCTATGCATGAAGTCACCACGACCAAAGTTACCTCTTCCACAAGCAAAACCATCATTACCACGACCAAGTGAAGAGCCTCTAGCTCTAGATGAGTTGCCACAACCTCTCTGGTGATAGAAAACACTGTCTCCACTTGCATTTTTGCCACTGCTAGATGCATTCAATCCCAACTTGATTTCTTCTGTAAAAGTAGCAATCCAATAAGCTCCTCAAAGTCAAACATAGAGCCTCCTCTAACTGAAATAGAGGTATCCAAAGATTTGAAAGCTAGTCCAAGTCCATTTAGTGTCACTGACACTAAATCATCATCATCAACATGTGCATTAATGGATACAAGGTACTCTGCAATTTGCTTGATTTCTCCCAGATAGTCACTCATACTGCAATTGCCTCTCCATGCACCATGTAATCTCTACTTGAGTTGTATCTTACGAGCCTGTGTACATGTTACATACATTTTTTCTATGATTTCCCATGCCTCCTTACAAGTACTTGCCTTTTTTATATGAGGAATCAAGGTTTCTAAAATACGTATGGAGATCCAATGTAAAACCTTCATGTTCTTCCCTGTCCAATCCTTGTACGCTTTCTTTTTCTCTTCAATTTGATGTTTAGGAACTTCGAGACGTTCATCATCACTTGTTATGAGGTCCCATAGACCTCTACCCACCATCAAAAAATTCTTCATCTTGTAGGACCAAACACTATAATTGTCTTTGGTCAATTTGTCACCCACAATTAGAGTGATCTGTGTCGTGTCAGACATTATGGCTCCTACAAATTCAGGAAAACCAGCAATAAACTATCCACAAATGATATTCAGCAACACCCCCCAATCAAGAACATCAATGGTCCAATTCGAGACCAAAAAGCATAAAAAATAGCCCAAAAAATGCATGTAAAAATAGCTTCTAGCAATATGATTGTCATACATGTGTCCAAAAGTTGTCATATGCATCCATCCATGATGCCAACATGCCATACATTTAGTTCCAACAAGAAACATCCAAATCGGATCCCAAATGATTTCTGTATGACCCAAAATGCATCAAAACATGGGTCTAAAATTGACAATTTTTCCTACAAATTTTCTATAGTTTTTTGTGCCAAGATGGAAGTTCATATCAAGCTAATGCTATAGAAAATTTCCCAGAATCTTTTGAACAAAAAACGGGCTCCAAATAGCCTCCCATAAGTTGCATAGAAATTTCACGAGGAAGATTGGCAACAAGACTGGATAGCCATATAGCCATAACCAAAGCCATGGCAAGAGCCGGACATGAGGCATCTTGAGAAGAGATCATCTAGTCAAACAGAGCTACAACCATCGCCATCAAATGAATACCCTTTTATAGTGAAGCTCGTACATCTGAGTAACATCCAGGCTCCCACCCTTTCACTATTGTGACAATGCACCAGAGATGGAGGTGAGAACCATTTACGTCCACTGTTTCCTTTGAAACTCAGCAGCAAAAGTACACCACAAGCATAGAGATACACCTATCATTCGATTGTCATCTCTCCCTTTGATAAAAGGTCCTTCCTTTTTCCGCCTGAATGCTCCGCTGAAACTTCTTGTTCAACCAATCGCCAACACATGCCTACACGCCTATTGTTGGCCCCGAACCCAACTACCATGTGCCCTTCTGCAAAGATCTATGCAACCTATGTAGATACAAATAGAGTGAGAAAGCGAGAGACAGGCCCTTGTATGTGCCATATGTCCACCCTGCAAACATGGCATCCTCTTTCACCACTCGTACCTTTTGAAAAAATTGCACCACATGCATTGGGAGAGGACTTGCACCAGTTGTCTACACCCACTTATTAATGTTGGACAATATGGAGCAAGGTGCTATAACCTTGGCTCTAGACATGGATGTGGAAGACACTGTAAAAGAAGACGAACAACAACAACGGATTCTTGAACAAGCTTTGACACCAACTAAAAAGAGAGGTGGAGAGATGCGCAACTGAGAGTGGATGGCATAGGATATGGAGGCTCAACCATATTTCATGTTCATCTTCTTCTTTCTATTCATTCTTCCATTCTCCCGATCTTCTACAAATTGTATATCCTCAAAGTGATAGATACCCTCAACTTAAGGACACTTTACATATGCTTCTACTTTAGATACATACAACCATAGGATATGACTTAGGATATGTCATATTTATCAACCAAAGGAACATCCTCAATCACCTCCAAATGGAGGAAGGCAACTGATGAAGGAGCAACCACTATGCTTGAGTCCTTTGTAGTCTTCTCCTTCTTGGTGCTGATTCTTGTCCTTGTTAGGGCAATATTTCTTCCAATAACCTATCTTGCCATGGATGTGGCAAGTAAACTCCCTAGCTTTATCTTGCTTGGACTTCTCATCCTTCTTCTTCTTCTTGTTATTATTTCCCTTCTACTGGGAAGAATGACTTGTTGCTTGCTCCTCTTTGTCCAAGACCATCGAAACCAACTCATCCCACTTTAGGGTATTCTAAAGCAATCAAGGTGGATATAGAATGCACTAAATCAGGATGGTAACTTTGAATGAATTGTTAACACTATGTTCTTGAAGCTAATCACCCTCCCTGCATTTTGGACCTACATTTGCAATTGTCAAAACTTATTGACATGCTCCCACATAGAAGAAGACTTGTTGGGACTCAAAGTATGCATCTGAACCTCCAAAGACCTGCTTCATAATGCTCATTCGGTTGTATATTTGATCCAACTCTAGCCATATCTCCCAAGCCACAATTAAGTTCTTGATGTGAGCAATAATAGTTGGAGTACAATATAAAAATAGGAAAGAGTGAATGTAGGCATTCTGTTTATCCCAATGTACATATACCTTGAGCAACTCAGCTTTATCATCTGTAGAAAGCTTGGAGGCATCATGGCCCTTGATCATGAGCTCCACCAAATCATAGGACTCTAGGATGCCAAACATCATTACCCACCAAATGCTATAATTCTTCCCATCGAGCTTTTGATTTGAAGGAAGAATCAATATTAGGGGACCTTATGGTCCAAAATAGCACGAAACTCTAGTCTATCTCAAAAGACATTGTCACCTAAATAACCTACAAAAAACAAGGGTAGCACTCTCTAACTCCACAAACTGTGCCTGCTAAGGCTTCCTCCATTTGTCCCAAATGTGTTTCAATCATCACTAAAGGGGATGAAAGCTCCAAATCTACTCCAAAAGGCTAAAAATGTAGCGTTTTTTCCTTCATGAATAGCAAAAACTTGCAAAAAACAATAGCTTCTCTCCTTTCATGCTCTTCACATGTTCACCTCAGCCTCCGTATGTTAAAAATGCAAAATTTTGTCATGCTAAAATCTCCCATTTAGGTCTCCCTACTACTATCAAGCAGCCTTTTGACATTGCTTTGATATCATCCCAATGCAATGAACGCGAAAGAATATGGACAAGACTGAAAGACAATGAACATGAGAGAAGAGAGAGAGAGAGAGAGAGAACATATAGTAGAATGTAGAAATCTACAATAAATGAATGTTGAAATGAATAAGGTAGATGTACAAATGTGTTATCGAAGTATCTCCTTGAGCCAAACTCTCTATCTACTTGAAATAGACAAGTGAAGTGACCAGTCGCATGTAGCTTAAAAATAGGCCTCAAGAAAGACAATATAATAATCAAGTCAAAAAGTTTTAAACTAGGTAACTATACCAAAATTGTAATCATTGAATAAATTAATAATAAAATTTTTGTGTAACTCTGTAGTTGCCATTTGGCACTCTACACAACATCCTATGCCTGCTCAACTTCCCAATAAAGCCGATAAACACATGTAGACTGCACACAAATGTCTGACATGATAAAAAAGAGATGCATAATTATGTCCAAGAGAACCAATAGCCTAATAATGCCTATCCAAGGGATGAATAAATCTCTAACAATTAGAGCTACCAAAGCTAACACTTGTATTGAGTAGGAGCACATGATGCTCCTAATTACAAAGAATTTACAAGCGACTCTTCAAAGTCAAACTCAAGTTAAAAATCACAATAGGCAGTGGTCTAAAGATCCCACAATTAGCCAAAGCCAAGTGGACCAAAAGAGATTTACCATGTAACTTAAGGTGGCAAAAGAAAAGCTAGATGAAGGAGGCAAAGGACTCTAGGAAATAACAATTAAAATTTGTAAGATCTCATTAAATACTTTGCAAAATTCAAGAAAGGAGATCGTATTGCGATGTTGCCAAGAGCTAAATGAGAATGAGACAATGTTGAGCCAATCGAAGACCCTACCAATGTGAAAGCAGTGAATTTAGTTAGGGAAGGGAAAAATCCTAGACCTATCTTTATTATCGAGGACCCCACCAAGGAAGACAAAACTAGATCGTTAGATTTTCTAAGCCCAAGGATTAAAATCCCATTACAATTAGATCTTAAATCTTAGATGGGATGAGGACAATTCTGTGTGTGTGTGTGTGTGTGTGTGTGTGCCTGCCTTACACTTCTTTACATGAGAATTGTGCGTGCCTTACACTTCTTTACATGAGAATTGAAGCATGTAAGTCATCAAACACAAAAAAAAAAAAGCAAAGAAAGAATACAAAACATATAGCCAATTTCTTGATACAAAAAATAACATAGATTAAAGTACGTCCAAACGACAAAAAGATCTCCAATGTCATTGAAAAAAGAAGACTTTGTCTAATTTAGCTAATCAAAGTGAAGTTTTTTTTCTATGGGAATGATTTGAGACATTTTGATCTCCATGCCTAACATGGGCAAAGTGAAGCCATAATATGCTATTACATTAGTATGGCAAATGATGTGCTTGTCTCTTTCCTCGTTCTTATACTGATAATTACAGAAAAACACAATGTAGAATAGATACAATTACATTACAATTCAAAAAGATAGTATAAAAGTAATAAAGATCATTACATTGCATGCACATTACAAAATAAAAATGCATAGCCTAATATTCTTAGATCACTCGGTAGGAGCTATGTGCCCTTGATGCATGGTGCAACCTAAATCCTTAGTTTCATACGTCAATCAACCCATGGGTATCTTATCTATGTGAGATTGTTTATACTTATGGTTTTGGTCATGGACAGCCAAGTGAACACAAAAACATTAAGTATACCCTACATGTGAGATCTCAACAAATAGGGGAAACATAGTGTCTATGTGGGGATCAAACTCCACACGTTGTATGACTCTAACTAGAGTCCTTGTTATGATAGCATGGTTAGTAATAGTACATGGTTAGTAATAGCACACAAAGTATATTGTAGATGCCTTTGATGCTCATAAGTTGGATAATAGCCATAACTTGGAGTAGGCATCTACAAAAGTCTAGCAAGAACTTAAGAAAAATAGAGATGGAAAATCAAAAGAACATTTTTAAACACTTCATATAGAATATTTTAAAAAAATACATGAGGCAAGTGGTTGTAAGGGGATATCGACAAAATAAACCTCACAAATAAAGCATTTCATCTTAATGTACTTTTTGAAGTACATCCTTATAGACAATGTTGGTAGTGTCATTTGTGGAATCTACACTTTCCTTTAGTAAGACTTTCACACCAAATGATGATTTTACCCTTGAAAATGTCACATACAATTGGCCATGAGTAAAGACAAATGCTTTCAAAAGGCCAACAATAGATAAAGTCTGCCTTTGTGACTTATTGATTGTCGTAGCAAATGCTAGTCATATAGGAAACTGCCTTTGTTTCATTGTAAATGTAAAATGCACATTGCTTGGAATGAATGTGATTCTTGGAATAAAACCCTTTCACCTATATTTGTCCCTAAAATTATTTCTACATCTATCAATTTTTTGTTAAAAGCCCTACATATCAATCTTAACACAAAGATGCAATAAGGCCCTATTAGATACATCTTGTTGTAGAATATAATGGGAAAAAATCCCAATGTTCTTGTTGTAACTTATGTATTTCATCTATTATTGGTGACATAAACCTTTCCCACAACTAGCTAGGTCAAGCAAGCTCACAAAAAACTAGAATATCAACAAATAACAATCAAAACTGAATACCAACTTGTATAGTTGTAACTTTTTCTAAGCACTAAGTCCACTCATTGTCACTTTCAAGCATCCCTTTTGCAATGCAAGCATCCTTAAAAGTACTATGCACCACATTGTGAATAGTGCACACATGCTCAAAGGAAGTGTGTTCCCCCTAGATATTTTCAAAAGCTTTTGTAAGTAGTAACATTCACTAGTAGTAGTAGGCGCCACAAAGTATATCTAACCAATAGTATTTCCACACTTTCTCTTAGTCCAAATATTTTGATGTGCATTCTATACCCAAAACATTGGAAAGTCTTGATAAGGGACAATTCTAGCCTTCGCATGAACTCTATTGCATACAAACCATTCGGTAAGAGTAGTTTTTTTGGATATTTTCATTTTGCATGACATCAGATATATTATGTGTATATCTTGAAACACCACACAATTCTCACCAACCAAGTGCACTTGCAAGTGTTGTATATCTAGCTTTTCATATGTAGTGGAAAATCAAATATTTGCTAGCACGCTTCAAAAACAAAAATATATTGTGCATCTAAGTAGCTTTGAATCTCATCCACCTTGTGGACATCTATACGAGGGTGCTGTGGTACCTTAATAGTGAATTTAATGGTTTCATGATCATGCCCCTTATATATATATGGAACTACCCATTGATTATATTAAGAACATTACCCTTGATAGTCAATGTGTTGTCATCATCCTGGCTTCTATAGATAGGGTATCCATTGTCATCAACTGTCATACACGTGAACTTCCATGGAAATCTTTTAGTACATCAACCATCTCACATGCAAGGACTTTTGGCATTCATTAGACTACAAGGACCATGAATATTACATTTTTGAATTGTCTCAAATAAAACTAGAAATTTCAACTTGTCCAACAACTCAACACAAACCAATCTATCATAGTGATTCACTTCTTAGATGGCTTGAAAGGATACTCCAAAATGAGCAAAGTTTGGGAATGTGGCAACCCTCACTTTTGAAACTCAATAATACTAACATAACCTATGATCCTTCCAAACAATTCTTTCTTCAATGACATATGCATCATATCAACATGCTTTTTATGGAACACTACAGTTGTAAAATCTGGACAATCATGAGCACTCTATTCAAGCAACAAAGCGTCGGCTATCTCAAGCCACTTGGGATTGCATGTCATTGTTATAAAAAGATCAAGTTTTTCCTTGCTTTGCACTATGGCCATAGCATTGTGATACAATTTATACATACATCTTGGTCCACCAATAAAATACGTTGGTAAAACCACCCTTTTACCTACAAAATACACTAGTGAGTTGTGCTAATCTATTATCCATTGCTCCAACCATATCTATCAATCCTTTTAAAACTTCTGAACATAAAAATGATTGATTTTGAAAACACCAAGCCAATCTACATTTCTCTCTAATACAATAGGCATCCACAATAAATTGTTACAATAGACGGCCACCACACAACATGCCTGCTTCGGTGTCTTCTCACACTTGGAGGTGAAATACATAAAATTGTATTTGAGTGGCACAATCTTTATTGAGCAATCCATATGTATTGATTGGAACATTGACATTACTATAAGGTACTTTAATATGCTAGCCATCATCACCTCTGGGAAAAAGAAGGATATATAACATTAGCATGTAAGCTCTATGCAATTTTGCAATAGCAACACAACAACCATCTTGAGTATAAACATGAATGTCTCAATGATTGAGAGTATCCTCATTACCTTGACCCTACATTATAGCTTCCACTTCAGTTCCCGCTAGAGTCGAATATTGTTTATTACTCTATTGAACTCCAAAAATAGTCATCCTCAATTCCATTAGAGGATTGTTGCAATTGCCTACCCATAGATCTAAAAGATTGTGCATACGTATTGTGGTGATGCATCATTGATTGAAGCTCTCTAAGTAAGTCTAGTAAGAGATTTGGCATAACCCCTAGCCAACTAGACAACTTGTGCTCAATTCATAAACATAAACTTGACCAAATCTTGGTCTTTCTTAATGTTGCATATTAGGTGGGAGAGAACCTATACAATAATAAATTGAGCCATGTACTCTAAAAGTATAAGCATTGCTAGAATTGTATAAAACCTCATCAATGTTTGCACCAAGTGATACAAATGCAAGAGCACTATTATAAGCTTGTATATTAGTTTTGAACTCTCTACTCTTAGGATGCACACCATGTAATAGATCATGCAATGGTTGTGTTGGACATTGCAATGGTGGTAGCATCACTTTTCCATTTCAATAGCAATGTTTACCAAATTTAATTGAATATTGCATTTGTGTTGTGCATCTCCATAGTTTGGTAAAACATCGCTCATATATCTCAAAAAGACTCCCAATTGAATGCATATATGGGTCTTGAAATAGCAATATTGTAGTTGTAGGATGAATTTCCATTGTGGGTAGTGTATGTAGGATGGAGCAAATTCCTCCATCTTGGGGATTAAAATTGGAAACATTATTAACATGTTATTTACCTATCATTGGATTTTCTAGACTTTGATCATTTTGAAAATTACCACCATCTACTAACTCCAAAGGTTCATGTATAAGAACAATTGATCCAACATTCCTAATAGAAACTTCGACATGAGAAGTCCTATTTCGGATAACAAAAGGCATCATATCAACCAATGTATTATGCCTCATTACAAAGGCTTCTCTTCCTTGTCAAATGTTATGGCAACCAACTTGTAGGTGAGTAATTATATTTGGAACTACCAAAGGCATCCCGTCTAATAAACCACCATGTCTCATCAGAATGATTCCTCTGCTATCTGGTAGATTGAGAAATGCATGCTCTATTTGTAGTGGAATTGTTTGAGACCTAGGTCTAGCAGTTTGTCTTCGTTTATACCTAGTAGAGTTGAGCACATGCCTATGAACATGTAACACATTGTCTCTACCAATTGCTCAATATGACAACCCATAATGATTGCAATTTAAGAAAATCTGGTACCAAGAGATGATTACATAATTGAGTATATTTTGTTGGTAACATCAAGAATAATAATTCTATGATTTTCTTTAAATAAATAATCCTAAGATCTCTCACTCACTCACACACTCACACACACACACACACACACACACACACTCTCTCTCTCTCTCTCTCTCTCTCTCTCTCTCTCTCTCTCTCTCTCTCTCTCTCTCTCTCTCTCTCTCTCTCTCTCTCTCTCTCTCTCTCTCTCTCTCTCTCTCTCTCTCTCTCAGAGTTTGTGTGCATATGTATGTGTGTGTTAAGGGACTTGAGAGGCTGATGTTTAGGGACGCAAAAGGTAAGGGACCTAATAAGCAACCTGGAAACCCAAAAGTGATATGGTGTAAAGGATCTATAGTGCTCTCTCTCTCTTTTCCTCTCTCTCTCTCTCTCTCTCCCTCTCTCTCAAAATAAGGCGATTTTAGATCTTACTATTTATGGACCTAAAGGGCAGAGGAACTAATAAGCAATTTGGAAACCCAAAAGTGAGATGGTGTAAAAAAATTACCCTCACATAAGTATGCGTGGATAGCCTTCTCATGCGTTAAACCTAAAAGTCTTGGGTTAAGTTAATATCTTTTGTGTTTTGTAATATATGACTCCATTTTGTGAATAAAAAATATGTGTGAGTATGTACCTCAAGGGTTTTAGATAATAAGAAGGGTTAGCATTTTGGGGTGGAGGCATCTACAGCAAAAGAGAAAACTTCATCACTCATATACAAAGTAGTAAGAGGTCAGGGAATCCTACAAGGCACAGGGATATCCATGTCTTGCACATGGCAATGGGCTACTTTACCTGAGCTTTACCTTAGCCTATCTACATATATTCCCTATGTGTAGGACCTCTCTCTCTCTCTCTCTCTCTCTCTCTCTCTCTCTCTCTCTCTCTCTCTCTCTCTCTCTCTCTCTCTCTCTCTCTCTCTCTCTCTCTCTCTCTCTCTCTCTTATCGATATCTTATCAAACACCAACCATAAAACATATAAGGGCTTTTGGATAGATGGGATGAAGTAGGATCACTAGATGAAGTGTCTAATTCGTCAAATGATTGGGGGGGGGGGGGGGAGTAGAAGGTCCAAGGTCTTGGGGGCCAAATCTTTTTTTAGAGAATAAGGTTGACACACCTCAATGAGAGAAGGAAGAGGAGAAACCATGACCTCCTCTAGAGTGAGAGAAAGGATGAGCATTGAGATGATATTTGCCAAGAGAAGAAGAAGAAGAAGACTCAAGATCTTCTAATTCAGAATTTGAATCATAAGAAGTATCCTTGGAGTGGCTATGGCCTTAGTATTAGAAGAGTGAGAAAGAGGCCTTTTAGATTTGTGAACTTCATGAGCATTGAGTTTCTTTCAGTGATGAGGACATTGGTTGGTTAGATGGTGAGAGCTTTTGCAAATATAGCATTTGAGTTTCCCCTTTTTTTTGTGGAGTGAGTCTTTTTGTGGGTTGGATTCTTCTTATGGTGAGAAGAATGGCCTTTATAACAAGCATTGTTGCAGCCCCTAATCTATGTGGAATGAATAATAGGAATGTAGTGCCTCATGTTGAGAATAAAGGGCTTCGTGCCTACACTTGTGTATGGGTGTGAACGTATCCTTCGGGGTCTTGTACCATGTTTGATATATCTATTTGAAAAACCTAAAGTGGTACAACCAATTGTACCCATACATGCTATGTTTGCTCTTCTCTTTTTAAACTTGCATCTCTATTGAAGCACAGTGGAGCTCCATTGTGTATCTTGCACTTCAAACTAGTATTAAAGATGGAGGACGAGTCCCTTGGATTTGTGGGTGCTTTGTAGGGCTTCCTTGAGCTTGTGTTGAGCTCAGGATAGTGAGCTTGCAGCTCAATTTACAAGGCAATTTCACCTTATTCTACACATGAAGATTGGCAACCCTTTTTCCCTTGGCTTGCAATGGGGGCTTGCTCTAGACTTGGTCTAGGCTTATCTTAGACTTCTTATAGCCTTGATTGAGGCTTATGAGCCATCACTTGTTGTTGCTCAGTCCTAAGAACAACAAACACAAATTCATGCCAATTGTTGCCAATACCTATTTTTTCTTGGATCAATCCTCTCCTGCTTCTACTCTAGCTCAATGATAGTTTATCCTCCTTGGATACACACTTGGTTAGTGGCACAATGAACCCTGACATCAACTATTGTCACTTGGCATTGAGATTGACCACCATATCTTTGGTTCTGGACTGTGAACAATAGTCTACTAGTTGTGTAAAACAAGGTAATCCCTTGTCTTGATGCTTCATGCTCCTTGGCTATGCTCATTTGATGCCCAAATGGCTATGATTGATGTTGGATACTTTGGGGATGCTATGCCTATGCTGTGAGATGTCAAGCACTTCATTTCCTTAGCTTGGATAGAGATTTATGTGCTATAATACACATGGATAAACATACTTTACAGGGCTTATACTATGCCTATTATTTCTTGGGTGTTTCCCGACCACTTGGGTTGATACATTGATGCTTATAGTTGATGTCATATGCATTGTCATGACTCTAGAATGCATTTGAGCATGATTGAAGCTCATTCTTGATTGACATTGTATGTCATTTGCTACAACAGACACTCATCTACTAGTACCATATTTGGGAGAGCATTTGGTACAGATTTACACTTCCCATTGATGTCTTTGGGTACTAATTTGGTATTAAATCATTGGAATATTCTTGGATAGTGATTGCACATGCTTTATGCCTCATTTGGCATAAAAAAATCAGTTTTTTGCAGACATTTTGATGCTATACACTGTGAACAACAGGGCTCATATGCAAATAGGTTATCCATAGAGTTGTTAAATGCTATTTGGTAATGCATTGATGTATGCAATTGACCCCATATGCCATGGCTATGTTGGAATATGATCAATAGTCAATACTGAATCAAAGATTTTGGAAATATCTTGTTGATTGACACTTTATCTCTTCTTGGTCATTTGTGTGACAGATTGGGCTTATCTTTGTTGACCTTTGAGTCATCTTTGGCTATAATCATGGCTAAGCAGTGATAGCATAACTCTTTTGCATATCAATAAGCTTGAGGGTGCATATAACTTTGCCATATGGCAGAAGTAGTGATACAATATCTTGGTGTAGAAGAAACATGTGAAGCCTATTAAGACAAAGGAGGTATGACCAAAAGACATTGAGAAAGAGGATTGGGAAGATTTGGATGAGCTTGGATGCTCCACAATTGAGCTTTTAGTTTCAGACTCTTTGTTGTTTAAAATAAAGAAGTTGGACTATGCCTACACTATGTGGACTAGACTTGAGGAGTTGTATGCTTAGAAGAATGATGCTAGCAAGGTTTACTGGTTGAAGAATTTGATGGAACTTCACATGAAGGGAGGTACAACCATGTTTGTACATCTCAACTCAATTTTTAGCTAGCTAGTTGCTTTGACATTTAACATTGAGACGACGAGTTCAAGGCCACTTTCTTGCTATGCACTTTGCTTGAAAGTTGGGATACATTTAGGACATCCATGAGCAACTCCAGCGTGATGCTGATGTGCTCTGATGTGGAGAGCTCTTTGCTTATGGAAGAGTTGAATTGACAACATAATGTAGCCAACAAGTCTTCCAATGCATTGCATACTAAAGGCAGATCCCAACAGAAGGGAATATTTGAAAATAAAGAATGCAACAAGTCTCGTGGGAAAGATGTAGAGTGCCATCATTGTGGCAAGGAAGGAAACTTTAAGCATGACTACTATAAGTGGAAGAAAGAGAAAGGCAAGGATAAAAAGGCCTATGATAGCAAGGATGAGAAAAAGGGTAGCCATCCTGCAAAGAAGAGCAATGTCAAGATAGAGAAAGTCAATGTAGTTAGTCATGAGAGTGATAGTAGTAGTGATGTTCTCTTTGCTTCTTCTTTTACTATACATTCTTTGATTGTAGATTTCGATGATGACATGAACACTTGGATCCTTGATTTAGGTGCTTCATTTCATGTAATCCCACAACGTGAGTGGTTCACTGATTATAGTGATGGCAGACATGGTGTTGTCCACTTGGGGGACAACTATGCATGTGATATTGCAGGGATTGGCAGTGTATAGTTGGAAATGGTTTAGTATTTACCTTGCATCATGTGAGGCATGTACCCTAGCTCAAGAAGAGCTTGATAAGCATAGGGTAGCTAGATGATGAAGGCTATCACACCACTTTTGGGGATAGCAAATTGAAGATATATAAGGGATCTAGAATCATTGATAGAGGCTCTAAGAGTGATATTCTATATCCATTGCATGTATCTAGTGTGTATGACCATGTTGTTTCCATTACTGAGCAGTCGAGTATTTCTTTTTGCGGCATGGCCGATTGGGACACATGATTCAAACTAGATTGAAAGTAGTTATTTTCCATGTTTGACGTATGTTGGTTTTGACCATTGTGATTATTGTGTCTATGGTAACCATGCTCAAACATCACATAAAAAGTCTCTTTTTATTGAAATATTTTCCTTGTACATTCAGATGTATGTCAAATGCCAGGGTTATCTCTAGGGAAAAAGAAGTACTTTATCACTTTTGTTGATGATGCTACATGCAAAGTATGGGTGTATCCTATCCGTTGTAAGGACAAGGCTTTGGATAAATTCAAGAAATTCTTAGTATTGGCTGAAAATATGACTAGTAAGACACTCAAGTGTCTTCACTTTGACAATGGTGGGGAATACGTTTTTGACTTTTGTGATAGTAAAGGGATAAAGAGGGAGCTCACTGCTCCTCATAATCCATCCCCCCAAAATGGAGTTGCAGAGCGTATGAATAGGACTATTCAAGATAAGGTCCATACTATGCGGTCTCATGTTGCATTACCTCATGGTTTTTGGGTAGAGGCTGTTATGATAATTGTTTACTTGATAAACCGATCACCAAATATGTCTTGGGGGGGGGGGGGGGAGTCCTCAGGAAGTGTGGTCAGCCAAGCCACCTTCATATGCTCACTTGAGAGTGTTTAAATGAGGCATTTGTGCATATTCGCAAAGGAAGAACACAACAAACTTGAGCCAAAGTCCTGTAAATGCATTTTCCTAGGACATGGTGACGAGGGTGAAAATGGGTATCGATTATGGCATCCCAAGAAAAAGAAAGTAGTATGCAACAGTGATGTTATCTTTTGAGAAGATCGCATGCATAAACAACCCAAAAAGATAGAGGAGATTAGAAGGGTTGTATTTAGGGAAGATGTACCTATTGGACAACAGAGAATGCCCATTTTGGATAGTAGTAGATAGCTACTATAAATGACCCTAAAAATGCAAGGAGTGATGCTAAAATGGTTGGCAAGGAGTTGCCCATGATGTACCATAGTGTTAGTAGGAAAACATGCAGTTAGGATAGCTAAAAATGGTAGGATAGCATGTTAAAATTTTTGGATAGCAAGCTGTAAATGCAGATTTGTAGGCTCCACAACCCACAAATGTTGAATCTTTGATCCGTAGGTCGACCCGACCTTAAGGTAGCTGGATAGGTTTGTCCCTGGTGCTCAGTATGCTGTTGATTATGTTGTGTTGATTGACTATGGTAAACCATCATGCTTCAAGAAAGCAATGGACAAAAAAGACATGACATCAAGAAGTGGCATAAGGCTATGCTGTTAGAGATGGAATCTCTAATGAAGAATGGCACTTGAGATTTGGTGCATTTGCCTAAATGGTAGAAAGTACTACCATACAAATGGGTTTGTAACATGAAAGTCACTTCTTGTTTCTTGCCAAAGTACAAAGCATGACTTATTGCAAAGGGGTACAAGTAGGAATTTGGAATTGATTTTGATGAAATCTTCTCTCTTGTAGTCAAAATGACTACTTTGCAAATCATCTTGGGTTTGGTTAAATCTAAGGATATGGAACTCATACAAATGGATGTAAAGACTGCTTTTTTACATGTTGATTTGCAATAGGATATCTATATGTAGTAGCCTAAGGGTTTTATGGAAATGATAAAAGAGAAGATGGTATATAAACTCAACAGGAGTTTATATGGACTTAAATAGGCACCACGAGAATGGTATCATAAGTTTAATACACTCATGTAGTCTCAAGGATTTAATAGGAGTCAAGTGGATCACTACTTATATACCAAGAAGACAGTAGATGATGGCAACCTGATTATCTTGGTTTTGTATGTGGATGACATGTTGATTGCAGGTAGGGTGTTACAAGCTGCGGATCTAGAGCATGACACAAGCTATGGTGGTTGAAAGATGGAGACCAAATTCATAATGACATGAACAAGTAGAGACAAATTGTTACACAAGTGAATTAGGTTCCAAGATAGATTAGCTTGGACTCATAAACACAATCTTGTGTAAGATCAACAATGACACTACACTTAATTGAAAGTACAAAGCATCACGACATTGTGCTCATTTCATAGTCAAGTACAATGCTTTTTAAACTTTGAGTTGTTCCACTCTCCTCACTGTGCATATGGGATTCAGGATAGCTCTTCTTGGAGCATACATCATTTGTCTATTTCTCAAAAACCCCCCTCAAATGATGAGTCCCTACACTTGCTAGCTTTTGCTCCCCCTACATGATAACATGGCCTGGAAGACTAGCTCATAGGCAGCCTAGTCAAGTTAAAGCTTGAGACTTTACATCTTTGGCAAGGGTTTTACAAATCAAATCCACTAAGGGAAACATAGAGATCCACTATGGGAACAAATTCCTTAGAACAACCTGTCAAAGTTGTTGATGGTAGCAAAAGTATTATTTTCTTCTTCTTCATTCATAAATTGACTTTGCTGATGGTCATTCTACATCTGCTGTGCTCTTTCCTTTTGGAAGCATTCACTGACAATATGGCCAGTTTTACCACAATACTGACATGTCATCCAACTCCTATTGTCGGTGTTGAATCCTTGACCTCTTCCCTTAGGTCCAGTAGCTCCTCTAGTGTATAAGAGGTTTTTCCTTGAGCTGGTCTCTTTTACATCTTTGCTTTTAAATTTGCTTTCTCCATCAAGCAGCGAGTGCTCAATATCTTTGAGTGAGAGACTCGGAACATTACTTAGAGTGGACACAAGGTTCTCATATGGATCCTTGTTTACACTTGCAAGCAGTATGACTTTTGCTTCATCTTCATCAATATTCTTCTTAATAGTTGCAAGATGGGTTTTTAGGCTCTTGAACTTGTTAATGTGTGTGGTCATAGAAGCACTGTCTTTGATATCCAGTTTATAAAACTACACGAGTAGTTTTACCTTTGAGTTCTTTGGTTGGGTACCAAACATTCTGTCAAGTTCCTCCCAAGCGGTTCTAGCATTTTTAATGCCAGATATATGATGTAGTACATCATCACTTAGTCCCCAAGCAATGATGCCTAGTGCCTTGTTATTCATTTTCTTCCATTCTTTGGATTTGAGCTGGTCTTCTTCAACGAACCTATCTTCATCATCTTCCCCCTTGCTGTCTGCATCATCTCCAAGTAGGTCCCACAAGTCCTTTCGCATCAAGTGATACATGGTCTTCTCCTTCCAGGCATGAAATCCTTCACTATTGAATTTAGTTATTTGCTCAAGCTTAGTCATTTTTTTAAAGGAGGTCTTACCAAGAGAATACTCAGGGCAATGTCTATCCTTTTGTAAAGATGCTTACAGGAAATTTGATTAACAAGGCTTTTATAGATGAACCACTAAGCAATGGAAGCAATTTCAAGATGCTATTCTAAAATTCACGAGTATTTCCTTGATGTTTAGTGAGGATTGCATTGAAGGTATAGCAGTAAATCAGTACCAAGGACTTTCAGAACTAGCTGAATTGAGCTGATTTGATATGTCAACAAACTCAAGCATTGGCAGTGAAGAATAGTATCAAGAGATACTTTGTTTGTAGTTTGTTATGCTTGATTTCTCCCCTTCTTACTGATTTAAAATGCTGGGAATTGGTTGAAGACTTAGATCAGACTATCAAACACCTAAGTGACCTGAGAGAGAAGAGATTTATGGTTTTTTTCTCTGTGTGGACTACACACTTGATCATTCTTAAAACTTTTTACATGGCAATGAAGCTTATCTCATGGGCTACAAAATCCCTATGGTGACAGCAAGAATTGCGATATGTATCATGAGCACACCTGTATGAATCATCACACTGCTGTAGACTGTGCAGTTTTTGAAGATCACGCAATGCTGCCTTCTGTAGATGGTAATCTCACCGTCCGATGTGATAGCAGGGAGCGCCTTAAGTTAAGGAGTAACTTTGGTGAAGGAAGCAAGAGCTGACACAGCCTATATGGTGAGATCTGAATGCTCAACTGAAGGTAGGTGCAGTTTGGCTATGGCTGCCAAGCACGGCATTGAGAAGAAGGAGTAGGAACTGGGTTCTAGACTTGTCGTGAGTTAATGTGAGCTCAAGTTGAGCTAGGTAAGAGTGAAATGAAGTTGGAGAATCAGTGCCATGCCTAACTAGGCTCTGATACCATGTTACAAGCTACAGATCTAGGGCATGACACAAGCTATGGTGGTTGAAAGATGGAGACCAAACTCATAATGACATGAACAAGTAGAGACAAACTATTACGCAAGTGAGTTAGGTTCCAAGATAGATTAGCTTGGACTCATAAACACAATCTTGTGTAAGATCAACAATGACACTACACTTAATTGAAAGTACAAAGCATCATGACATTGTGTTCATTTCATAGTCAAGTACAATGCTTTATAGACTTTGAGTTGTTCCACTCTCCTCACTGTGCATATGGGATTCAGGACAACTCTTCTTGGAGCATACATCATTTGTCTATTTCTCAACAGGGACATCCATGCCTTGGACACCTTGAAACAAAGCCTACACAGCAATTTTGACATAAAGAATATTGGTGAGGCAAATCACATTCTTGGAATGCGTATACTCAGGGATAGATCGAAGGTCTTCTCTATTTGTCACAACATGAGTATGTATCCAAGATTTTGGAGCATTTCAATACGGAGGGGGAAATCGATTGGTGTACCATTGCCTCCATATGTGAAACTCAGTGTAGAGGAAAATCCTACATCTGATGATGAAAAGGCTGCAATGGCCAAGATTTCATATGCTTTAGCTATTGGCAACTTTATGTACGATATGGTTGCTACACATCATGACATAGCATTTGTGGTAGGAGTGGTTAGCAGATACATGGCACACCTTGGCAAAAAGCATTGGGAAGTAGTGAAGGGTATCATGAGATACCTTAAGTGCACAAAGGATTTGTGCATTTTCTTTGGAAAGCAGAAGGCATCTATCATTTACTTTACAGATGCAAAGTATGTTAGCCATGCTGTAGAATGCCTACTTCAGGGTATGTATTCACATTCATAAGGGAAGCAGTCTCTTAGGCATGCAAGGAGGATTTGTGGCTTTCACATCCTATGGGAGAGCTTGGCATTACTACAGAGGTTCCTTGGCCTCCACTGTGACAGTCAAAGTGCTATCATGTTAGCCTCTCTTTCATGCAAAGGCAAAACAGATGTAAAGTATCATTTTATCAAAGAGTACTTGACAGCAAGAGCATTGAGCTTCTCAAGGTACATATACTGGTGATAACCTTGTAGACCTTCTCGTGAAGGGTTTTCTAGTAGACTAGTTTGCTCATTGCCACCAAATAATGGGAGTTGGATAGATACAATGTTTTCAGCTTTGTACATACTTAGACTTAGTTGATTCTTTTCTCTACCTTCAGGCATGTTGCCTTTAGTTGGGAGGTTGTTGGGAATAAAGGGCCAATGTACAAACCTGCACCCTTGTATGGGTGTGAACGTACCCTTCATGGTCTTGTATCATGTTTGATATATCTATTTGAAAAACCTAAAGAGATACAACTAATTGTACCCACACATGCTATGTATGCTCTTCTTTGTTTAAACATGCATCTCCATTGAAGCACAATGGAGCTCCACCGACACGTATCCTACACTTCACCTAATACAAAAATACATTTCATTGCTATAGGAAGTGTGGAAAATACCTAATACTGCATCAAGCAACTCATAGGAAACTAAGAAAATAATGACATAGAGAAAGCAAAAACATAGATCATAGAATATGCTAAAAATAGACAGAAACACAGAGAATCATGGTACCAATTGTCAGATCTCATATATCGTCTCATGAATATCTATCATACAATAGGTCATAAGCATCAAGAATGAGTAAAAAATGTGAGACACCCATAATACCTATTTAGGTCGCGCCTAAAAATTGCCTACGTTGTCATGAGATTTTTTGCCCAAGGTTTAAACATAAAATTTTTAACCTCTACATATATAACTTAGTCACTTGTAATTGAGATAAACTACAAGAGACTTGCCTAGTGCAATAAAACATGAAGCCTAATCCACTAGCATATCGCATGGTGATGCAAAGATGGAGGCTCTCTATCTTAAAATACAATAATTTATCAGAGGTCCATGACAAAAAGAATAAATGTGGCTACTTACTTTTTAACTCTCTTTGCAACACTTACATGAAATGCTACAAGTTCTATAAGTCATGGGACATTTAATAATATAAATCATGGACATGAGCGGTTGATTTGGAAGGATCCCTTGGATTGCATTTTCCACGAGCTAATGATGTGGTTGTGCACATATGATCTTCAAAGATTTTAATATTATTCACAAGGCAAGTCATAAGGGAGTCGGAGTTACCTAGGTTAACCGAGCATAAGACATTGTATATGACTTGTAGCATTGCCTATGTGGCTAAAATAATCAAGAGGGAGATAAAAAAAGTAGCATGAACTGGGCCGCATTTTGCGGGTAGAATTGAGAGAGGCAACAGGCACCATGGATGGAGAAGGGGAAGTGGTGTTCAAAGCTTCCACATAAAGGGGCTGATAAGCCATGCATCTACAGCTAGCTGCAGTCCACTTGAAATATAAGTGCTCCTTCTTCTGTGCTTTGATGAAAATAGAAGGCCACTCTTGGCTGAGTTAACAGGGAAGATTTGTGTATTTAAAGGGCAGCAACCCATACAAAGCAGAGATCGATTATGTCTCTTGAGGAAGGTCTAGACCTAGCCTATGTATGCTGAATTAGCTCTCCCATGTCAAGAGATACATCAAATCTACTCTCTTGAGTCTTCCAAGAGCTGAGTAGGAACTATTATTGGACTTCCTATCCTAAAATTTGTTGGGCTAAAACCCTTCTTCTTGCTCCATTGATTATCTTGATCCAAAGGACTCACCCTTCCTCTTGGAAAGTCTACTGCAAGCTCCTAATGGAGGGCTATATCAAGAAGACTTCTAGATTTGTCTTAACAAGACATGTGGGCTGAACTGAAAGGTCCAATAATGTTCTTTCATGGGCTGAAATTCTCCTCTTCAATGCAACTCTTGTATAGTTCATGAGGTACTTGTATTTATGAAGTTAATGAGAAGGACGCTGACCTATGCACTTATCTCTTAATGTGAACTCTCTTGTCCATCAAGAAGAGATCTTGAAAAGCATAAAGGCTCTGGTTTGGCATGTTATATGTAGTCCATTACTTTCTTTATGAGCTGAATCTCTGTTCTTCAAGGCATCTCTTGTATGGATCAAGAGGAACATGTATTTGTGTAGAAGAAAAGAAGGGAAATTTCTTACATAACTACAGCTTGATGAAGTCTCTCCTCCCTACCAAGAAGAGCTCTTTGTTAGATATTAAAACTCTGATTTAAAAATTGCCATATTCAGCCCACTACAATTTTTGGGCTGATTTTTGATATTCCAAGTCTTACACTTATGATTTATAATGAGAATATGCTCTACATACTCTTGTAAATGCTGCACCTAAACACTCTTGCCTTGAAAGGACATTGAAGATACTCTTTGGTAGATTATTTGTAACTTCATGGTTTGTTCTTGGCTGCCCATAATAGGGAATTAATGTGCTGAAGCCTTACTTGTTAAGCACTTCCTTTATCTTGGTAGAACATGAACTGTTCTTGACCAGGATATTCATGGGCTAAATTTTGTAAACACAGAGTCTACCTCAACTCCAAGCATTACAAGTACAATAATATCTTGCTTTCTTTTCATTCAAGAGAGGGTTTAAAGTAGTCCTTCAAAGATTTCTTGCCACATTTTGGAATTAAGCAACCGAAGCTTTTATGAAGCTACTTAGTGCAAGTTACATTGTTCTAAGTCATGAACTTTTCATGTAAATCCAACTATAGTTATTCATTCATAGACTAAAATAGGCAATCTTCTTCTTGATCCTCTATCTTCATTATCAGTTGAAAAGAGAAGTGACTTAAAGATCCTCTTAATGCCTAGGCTGACATATGTAGCTATACTCATTGGCAAGGAAGGAAGACTCTTCTTGTATAAATTGAGCTTGAACTCATGTTTACAATTCATTCTTCTGTGATAAAAAGTTGCAAGCTCTTAACCCATTTATTTGACCGTCTTATGTATCAATCTTGGATTTTCCAAGATAAAGTCAAAATAAATGGTGAATTGAAAGTTGTGAAGCTCCTCTCGAACCTATAAACAATTACTTAAAACTACCTATCTCTTGAAGACACGTCTCCATCTATCTTGTCCAGATCTCTTACAAATCCCCTGTGGTGACCTTCAATCTCATGCATTGTGACCATGCAGCTACACTTCATGAGGCATCTAAAGACCACTTCACACATAGGACTTCTATGATTAAGGTTCTTACTATGTCAAGGGAAAAAATAGTGCATTAAGCCATGGTTAACACTTAGCACATCCTTGATACAATCAGGACTCAAACCCTTGCATGTCATAGTGTCGAATGCCTTATCAAGAACTAACATCCCTAATGAGAAAAAATATGCCTTAGTCACAGCCTTGCACCATGAAGTAAGCCACAAAGAGTAATGATAAGTAGAACCTCTCTAGTAGGATACTTATAGCCCTCTTCTGTGGTTGCATAATCCCCTCAAATGGCATTCACAAAATAGAGGCATACATAGCATAAGTATGATGGAAAAAAGAAAGTCTGATAGTAGTATAAGAGATCCTCATGAGCATGATGAGAATTGGTGAGATAGACTACTTTGTGCATGTTGCTCATGTGATACAAAAAGTAGAACATCAAATTCATGAATCCTATCATATGTAAGCTCCCTTATCTTAACCTATTTACTAATATCATGCAAAACTTCAATAACATTAGTCTTCACAACATCATAATTCGAGGACTGAATTTCAGCATTGTCATGTTGCTTGACACTTTGCAACTTAGTAATTATGCCCAAAAGTTTATCATAGCTTGCATTCTTTCAAGCTTCTCCTTGAGAACATCCTTCTCATGAATTTATGCTTCCAAGTTTTCAAAAACAAATGATTGTTGCACAACTGCATATGGCTGATAGATAACCTAAGACATTCTCCCATTAATGGAAACCCACTGATCATGCATGACTCTAACCAATGTATTCTTCATAGTAGCCAAATCTGTCTACATAAAAATAGAACCTTCTAAGTCTGTCTAAATCATTCAAAAGCTGCTTCTCAACCTTAAGCAAAGGTTCCAACTGTGCATCTAAGAGAATCCTCTCGGCCTTAAGTTTAGCATCTCTTGTGCCACTAAATCAATCTCATTCTGAAAATTATCTTGCATAGTGATTGTACACTCCTTAAATGTTGCCTAGGATATCTTACAACATATCACCATAATCATCAATATGTCTTCTCAAACCATCCACTTCATTAACATGCAACTGCTTCATTTTGTCCATCTCAATGAGCAGAGTATTGTTCTTGGTCTTCATACAAGACAATTGTTGTTGTAATGCCTAAACCACATTCATTTTGAGAGCACCACATGCATTCATATCAACCATAAACCCATGCAAACTAGAGATAAGAGAACATGCTTACTCAATGCTATGAGGAACATAACCTGCAACCAATGGTTTCCTGTCATGAGATATAGCATCTGTTCAAAGAGTAGAGAGAGAGAAAGGGAAAGACTCCATATCCATGAGCCTTCAGGCTCTCAAGCTCATTCCTTCATTTGCACACACTTTACTGAAAAGCACACACACACTACAAGATAAAGTGACCTAGTGTAAATGTAGACTAGACTGACTAACTCTAGTCAGGTCACTAACTGACTACTAACCCGACTTATTTAATGTAGTCACATGTAGACAGCTGTGCACACTAGCTGTCATAGATGTCGGTCTTAGATGAAGACACACTGACGGTGAGCTTGATTTCTAACACTCCCCCTCAAGCTCAAAAACAAAACTCAAATCATCTGCATCACTCCAAGTAGCTGTCTAAAGTGAATGAACTTATCTTTACCAAGTGATTTGGTAAAGATGTCTGCTACCTGGTCTTCAGTCTTCACATGCTCCAAGTCAATCTGATCTGCTAAAACCATTTCCCTGATGAAATGGTAGTGAACCTCAATGTGTTTTGATCTTGCATGATAAACATGATTGCTTGCTAACATAACACTGCTCAAATTGTCACAGTACAGCTTGACTTTGCTGTCCAAGTGTACTCCCAAGTCATTCAGTAACTTCTGTAACCACTTAGCTTCACAGGCCGCTAAGGCCGCACCATGATACTCTGCTTCCGTACTGGACAATGCAACTGTAGGCTGTTTCTTACTCTGCCAACTGATCATGCTACTACCCAATCCAAATGCATAGCCGCTGGTTGACCTCCTGTCATATGTGCAACCAGCCCAGTCAGCATCAGTGTACCCCATCAAGTCAAGGATTTTCCCATATGCATAAAACAGCCCATGATCTGTGGTACCCTTTACATATCTCAGAATTCTTCTGACTGCATCCAAGTGTGGTTTGCGAGGCTTCTGCATGAACTGACTGATCAGCCCCACAGCATAACTCAAGTCAGGTCTAGTGATCGTGAGATAGATCAAGCTGCCTACTATCTGTCTGTACATAGTAACATTCTCAATCTCTGTCCCAACATCAATCTGCAGCTTGACATTCTGCTCCAAAGGCGTATCCATAGGCTTGCAATCAGCCATACCATATTTCTGTAACATGTAATGAGCATACTGCTTCTGTAGCAGCCATATGCCTCGAGGTGTAGAGACAACCTCAATCCCCAAAAAATATTTCAGCTCTCCAAGATCCTTGACCTTAAAATCAGCCTGTAAACATGTCTTTATTTCTGCAATCCCATTTTCATCATCTCTTGTAATGATTAAGTCATCAACATAGACAACTAGAAAAACATAGCCACTATCTGTCTTCTTCGCAAACAGACTATGATCAGCATCTCCCAATCGGAAACTATGTTGCTGTAAATAACTGTTGATGCGAGCATTCCATGCTCTGGGTGCCTGTTTCAACCCATATAATGCCTTTTTCAGGCGACATACATGTGCTGGAAATTCTGGATGTACATAGCCTTCAGGTTGTTCCATGTAAACCTCTTCCTGTAATTCTCCATTGAGAAATGCATTCTTTACATCCATCTGCCATAGTTTCCAGCCTCTAGCTGCTGCCAAAGCAATCACAGTTCTAACTGTAGCCATCTTTGCTACAGGGCTGAAAGTCTCCTCATAATCAAGACCATACTGCTGCGCATACCCTTTTGCAACTAGCCTGGCCTTATATCTTTCTAATGATCCATCTGATTTACATTTTACCTTATACACCCACTTGCATCCAATAGGTGTTTTGCCCTCAGGCAACTGTACCAAATCCCATGTACAATTTTTAGCCAAAGCTGAATATTCCTCATCCATAGCAGCACGCCAATTCTCATCTGAAACTGCCTCATCAAACTTACTTGATTCTCTAAAACCTGTTACTTTCGTCATATAAGCATAATGACGGGCTGAATATCCAGTGTAATTATACTTGTCAACAGGTCGTCTGACACTCTCTGATCTCATGAGCTGTGGCTCACTGTGAGCTTGCCTCTCATGAGGCGGCACATAACGACTCTGTCTAGCACCTGGCGTCATAACAGACAGAATCCCCAATTCACTATCTAAGCTGTCACTGCTAGATGAATCATAACCTGCAGTGAGTGGACCTATTACATCTTCAAAAACCTTTTCTTTTCCCTTATCTGTTCTCATTCTCCCCCTCACTGACATATCCGTGTCAGTGGATGCAGTAGTGTGACTCCGTAATCGTCCTATCCAAGGACTCACTGTGGATGATACATCACCTGTCTGACCAGTCATGGAAGTACTCTCTACAGGAGTATTTTCAGCATGACTCATACTGGGTGAGCCATCAGTAGGCACTGCAACAGGATTCCCATACCAAGATGCTAACTCATCAAATACCACATCTATGCTTATGAATGTCTCATGCATAGAAGGTACATAACACTTATAAGCTTTCCGTTCCTGTGCATATCCAATAAACACACTTTTCACTGCCTTAGGATCCAATTTCTTCCTCTTCTCATCCGGTATATGCACATATGCAATGCTGCCAAATACCTTCAAGTGTGAAATATCAGGTTTACGACCATATAGCCGTTCATACGGAGTGACCTCATGAATCCCTGCTATAGGGGTTCGATTCAGCACATATACAGCAGTCACCACTGCTTCAGCCCAATAACCATTTGGCAGACATTTTTCATTCAGCATAGCTCTAGCTGACTCCATCAAAACCCTGTTTTTCCTCTCTGCAACACCGTTTTGCTGTGGTGTATAACTGCATGTGAGCTGTCTTCTGATCCCATGTTTAGCAAGATACCTGTCAAAGTAGTTTGAGACATATTCACCTCCTCCATCTGATCTCAAACATGATATGTAACAGCCCAATTCATTTTCAGCATGTTTCTTGAAGTCTTTGAATGCATCAAACACATCATCCTTATGTTTCAAGATATAAAGCCAAGTGTATCTGCTGAAATCATCAATAAATGAGACATAATATCGTGCACCGCCAAAGGAAGCATTATGTGAAGGACTCCATACATCAGAGTGTACCAACTGTAAAGGCCTAGTGCTGTTTTTTACATGTCTCATGAAAGGAAACCGTGCCTGCTTCCCAAACTGACATGTAGGGCATACATGACCAAAATCATTATACTTGAATTTAGGTAATCCAAGTACTACTTCTTTCTGCTGCATAGATTTCAGCTTTTGTACATTGACATGTCCGATTCTCTTGTGCCAGATCTCTACATCTCTGATGGCACTCTCATCATGAGCAAACATAGCTGCTTTAAGTTCAGGAATGGTCACTTCCAAAGTAAACATCCTGCCATCCCTTCTGCCCTTGGCAATTAGCTTGCAGCCATTTCCATACTCCTCAATGAAACATCCATCCTTGTTAAACCTCACTTGCAGATTCTGTTCTGCCATTTGACCCACAGACAACAAATTCTTTGTTATGGTCGGAACATGTAAGACATCATGCAGGCCTTTCTTCTTGCCATCAGGCATCATCAATGGAACAATCCCTTTATGCTTTATGTCATGTTGGGTATCATCCCCAGTACATACATGACCATGTGTACCTGCAACCATCTCATCAAACCACTCTCCATGCGGGGTCATGTGGTTTGACGCACCAGAGTCAATGTACCACCTGTCATCTCTGTTCTGCCTTGACGCAGTCTTAGACACATGCTGGATGGCAAAGAGTCTATCAACTGACTCATCATGAGCACCACTGGAAGATGCATAGTGCCCATGCTGTCTGCCCTTTGCCTTCATATCTCCTTGCTTCTTGTAACAATCCTTTGCAATATGCCCATACCGGCCACAATAATGGCAGTCCTTGTCCTTGTTGGACTGATCAGTAGACTGCCAAGATCCAGATCCACCTCCTCTTCCTCGAGGTGATCTCCCCCTGCCTCTAAACGAACCACGACCTCGAAACGAACCACGACCTCTAGATCCTCTGCCACGTTGGCTAGAGTACAACGCAGTATCTCTACTCTGAGATGCACTAGAACCTGTATTCAAACCAAGTTTGACTTCCTCATGCATCAACAAAGCAACTAGCTCTTCCCAGCTAGGGGGCTCTTCTCTGACAGAAATGGAAGTGTCAAAAGCTTTGTACTCTTTGCCTAAGCCATTCAAAGCAACAGCAATCATATCATCCTTTGATACACTTGAGCCAATAGTAGCAAGTTGATCATCTATGGTCTTAATCTCCGTGGTATACATCTGGATGCTCTTGCCATTCCTAGACATGTTGTTGAACTGCTGTTTCAACTGGATCTTTCTTGCATGTGTCATGGTTCCATAATTTTTCATCAGTATGTCCCAAGCATCCTTCGGAGTCTCACATCCAGTGATTTGAATTACCATAGCATCAGATATACATAAGGAAAACCAATGCAGCACCTTGCATGCTCTTTCATTCCATAGCCTGTAGGCTCTTTTCTGTTCATTTTTTGGATTGTGTGCAGGCAACTCAGGAGCAACTTCATCTCCTGTACATAAATCCCAATAACCTTTGCCAACCAGAAAGTTTTTCATTCTGAATTTCCATAATGTAAAGTTCTTATTATCCAACTTCTCTCCAACTATCTGAGTGATATTGTCAGTCCCATGTGCATTAGCCTTGATGCAATAGACTGTCTATCAAGTGCCTGACTCCCTGCAGTCCAATAAGTATGACTGACTAAGTTCAGTCCGTAACAGTTTATGATAGTTTTCTGCACTAAATTGCAGAAAAAAACCAGGGTATTTTAGCCCACTGACAACCCAAAACAACCCACAAACAAGTGGTCTCAACTGTAGATATAACTGTCAATACATAAGCTATGTGTTTGCTTCAGCTTAATCTTATGTAACCTCATTGCCAGGGTATATATATGCAGTTTGAAAACTGTAAACTGTGAGTAACCAGCAGCAATTTCAAGTCCAAAACTGAGTGTGTCAACAAATTCAGTTTCAGGTTGCAGTCAACCAGAATTCAGCATACCAAGCTCCAAGCAACTCCAAAATGTCTTTTGACCATGTCATACATTTACTTTGTAGTGGCAAGTTCAATACATGAGCATCTAAGTAGGCATAGACAACCTGTCTTCATTGACCAATGGCATAAACCTCATGAGCTATTTGTAATTAACCAGGACAGTGTAACTACATTTATTTCAGCTTCAAAATTCAGTTTTCAATGATGCTCATTGCTTGCTTCAATTCTCCATGCATTCAGCATGTATAGGCCAGTTCACATAGATGATGGAACCTCCAAGATGAACTGTATTGCTTCAGTAATGCACAGTACTTGTCATTGACTGTGTATGACAGTTTTCAGCCTGTCATTGATTTTCAGATCTAAGTATTCTGTCATTGACTGTGTATGATAGTTTTCAGCCTGTCATTGATTTTCAGATCTGAGTATTCTGTCATTGACTGTGTATGACAGTTTTCAACCTATCATTGATTTTCAGATCTGAGTATTCTGAGCAAGAGATCTCAGCTCCAAGACATTTGATCCAATGTATACATGCTTTGACACATTCTTGTGCTCCAAAGATGCCTTCTGAGTGTAGTACAAGGCTCCTGTGTGTCAGTAACGACTGAATGCATGCTGTCCATTCATGTTTACAGTAGTTCAGAAATGATTACAGGTCTGTGTCTGTCACTCCAGCTCATAACAGAGCTCCCACACAAGCATTTACTCCTTGCACACTTCAAATACCTACAATAGTTGTTGAGATATCGAGCTCCACTCGTGATATGCCAGGGTGACCGTTGTGTATTTATGTCACCAACTTGTCAGTTGCAGACGCGGTTGGTACACCGCCCATGAATAATAGCTACATGATAGCTATCCTTATCTACTCTAGTTCGTGGCTCGGTTAGTATGCCACCTTAGTTAGTTGAGTTTGGTTTGAGACCCATATATAGGGTTCTTCTATTTCTTTGTAAGTGAGTTCTTTTGGCTTACACAACTAAGAAGAGGAAAACTATTTTCAGCCTCCACCCTTGTGTGTATTCCCCCATTGTGCAAGCAAGAAAGCTACAAGTGAGACTCCTTCCTTCTCTCCCACAATCTTGACATGGTATCAGAGCCTTGTTCATGGTAAGGAGCTCAAGGAAGCAAGCCAAGCTCGCGGTGTTCTGGTAAGAGGAGCAGTGTTGCTTTCATTTTCTGTTTTGGGAGCAGATCTCTGCAGGTAGCACAGCCGGAAAGTGCATGAGTGCATTGTCTCAGGTTGAGACGCCCTTCGCGGTGAAGCAAGAGGGCAGTATATGCTGCGGGTTAGGGCTTTAGCCCTTGGCGACCTTGTTTTTTTTATTTGAGGCCATTTCGGGGCCTGTTTTGGAGGCAGAAGTTTTCTGCACGCACTCAGGAAAAGGCCCAGTTTTATGCTGTGCAGCCACTGTTCTATAGGTTGGTGAAAAGTTACTATAGAAATTGCATCGTATGCTTGTGCGCAGAGACATTGGGAGTTACAGAATCATCCTTGTTGCCTGTTGATGCAAAATCGTCACTAGGAAGTGACTGTGTGGTCAAATACCACTTTCTCCAGTTTTGCAGATTTTCCCTTGTGAGGGTGAAGCTGTGTTTTTTTCAGTGACAGAATTTTTTGCAGTGTTCTGTAATGGCATCTGATTCTCTTTCACAGATTGTCACTGAAAAGCTTGACAAGAACAACTTCCAAGCATGGAAGTTTAGAATGACGAATTTCCTTATGGGAAAAGGATATTGGGAATTTGTTGCAGGAAATGAAGAAGAACCAGTTCTTCCTGATGTTCCCAATCAACAGCAAATGCAGGCATTTAAAGCATGGCATGAGAGAGCCAAGAAAGTTATGTACTGGCTGTCTATCAGCATTTCAGACTCTATGATTGTGCATATTCAAGATGCAAGTACGCCAAAGGAGGCATGGGATACTTTGTCAAAAATATATAGCACAAATACGCAAGCTAGGAAAATGCAGCTCAAGCAAGAGTTGCATAATGTGCAGAGAGAAAATATGAGCATCAATGACTACCACATGAAGGTGAAGAAGATTGCAGATGCACTTGCTTCCATTGGGTCACCAGTGGAAGATGATGATTTAGTTTCTGTGACCTTGGATGGTCTAGGAAAGGATTATGCACAGTTTCGGACATCCATTTCAGTTCGTGAAAGATTTCCTGACTTTGAGGAGTTGATTGCTCTTCTAATTTCTGAGGAGCAGAGAAATGGTGGCGCATCTTCTTCAGGAGGAACTTCAAAAGAAGCTGTCTTCTACTCAAATGCTGGAAGAGGTAGAGGCAGAGGTAGAGGAGGCCGATTTGGAGGTTGTGGTAGAAATCAGAATATGCAGCAAACTCAAGAAAACTAGTCCTTTGGAGGAGGACGTGGTAACTCTAGAGACAGGGGGAGCCAAAGAGGTCGTGTTGGATGGCAAAGAGGCCAAAATGCAAACAGTAATGTTGAATGCTACTACTGTGGTAAAATGGGTCATATGGCTAAAGACTGCTATAAAAAGCAGAATGACATTATGAATGGAAAACTGCAACAAGGGAATTATGCATCTTCTAGTAGACAGGGTGATGACAGAAATGAGCATTTGTTTATGGTGCAGCACATGAATAATTCTATGACAAGTGCAGAAGAAAGCAATGATATATGGTATGTTGACTCAGGTGCATCAAACCACATGACAAGTCATGCAGAATGGATGGAGGATGCAAGGAAAATGGAAAAACCAGGATTTGTGGAGACTGGTGATGATACTGCACATCCTATTGTGCAAATTGGAAAAATTCCCTTGTCTATGCAGGATGGGAAAAAGAAATACCTGTCGGATGTATTTCATGTTCCGAATATCACCAAGAATCTGGTTTCTGTTGGTCAAATGGTTGAGCAGGGCTTGCAGGTCAGATTTAATCCTCATGGATGCTTTGTTGAGGATATGAAAAATAAAGGTCGCTTGATAGCAAAAGGAAAGAAGAATGGCAAAATGTTTATGTTGGATGCAAACATGTCTGAATTGAGTGCAGCAATGTTTGCTCATGGGACTGGTGTAGTTGCAGATATTGATATCTGGCATAAACGCATTGGTCATGTTAATGTACAACGACTTAAATCAATGCAGGCCCAAAATATTGTTGCAGGATTGCCCAAATTCAAGGTTGCAGAAATGCATAAGGTATGTGAAGCCTGTCAGTTTGGAAAACAGGCAAGGAAACCATTTCCTAGACATGTTCAAGAGAGTGAGAAGCCATTGGAATTAATCCACTCTGATGTGTGGACTACTAAAGCTGCATCTCTTGGAGGCTGTCATAATTTTGTCACTTTTATTGATGACTATAGCAGAAAAGTTTGGGTGTATTTTATGAAAAAGAAAAGTGAAGTTTTTGGGCACTTCAAAACTCTTAAAGCTATGGTTGAAAAAGAAACAGGCATGCAGATAAAATGCCTAAGGTCAGATGGAGGGGGAGAGTACCTCTCAAATGAGTTTGCAAGGTTCCTGCAGGAGCATGGCATAAAGCAGCAATATTCATGCAGTCATACCCCACAACAAAATGGAATTGCAGAAAGGAAAAACAGGCATATTGGAGAGGTATCTCGTGCCATGCTCAATGAAAAAGACTTGCCAGATTTTTATTGGGCTGAAGCAGTTGCTACAGCAGTCTACATAATGAACAGGACTCCCACTGCAGCAATACATGGAATGACTCCAGAGGAGAGGTATACTGGTAGGAAACCAGATATTTCTCATTTAAAAATTTTTGGTTGCATTGCCTATGTACATGTGCCAGATGAGTTGAGATCCAAGTTGGATCCAAAAGCTGAGAAGTGCATCTTTATTGGTTACTCTCTGTAGCAAAAAGGGTATAGATGCTATAACCCTTCTACTCGTAAGTTTACAGTGAGCAGAGATGTTGTTTTTGATGAGATGAGTAGCTGGTATAAACCAGTAAATGTGATTGATGATGTAGATGCACAAAATGGTAATGCTGCACAGAATTCACAGCAGCAGTCACAAAATATTAGTGGACCTGGAGCATCCTCTAGCAGTGGTTCACATTCTTCACCATGGACAGGCAGATTGAGATCAGGAGAATCTTCTCAAAGTAATGCAGATAGTGGTTTGCAGGTATCACGAAAAGGAAAAGAGAAGGTTGATCAGCCCATGTTTGATGTGAATGCAGGTCACTCTTATGTGGATGGTGAATCCAGTGGCTCAGAACAGAGCATTGATGATGAGTTGGGTATTCCGTCTATTGTTACACCTGGAGTAAGGAAGACTAGGGATGTTTTGAGAGCACCTGGGAGTGAACCTATTTTGCGCAGGTCTACGAGAGCTAGGTATCCTGTGGATAGGCTGAAATATGATAGATTTACAGCCATTCACTATGCATATATGGTCAAAGTGATACATGAACCAGAACCCACTTCTTTTGAGCAAGCCATGGGAAAAGAAAAATGGGAGAAAGCCATGGATGAAGAAATGGATGCCTTGGAAGCAAATGCTACATGGGAATTGGTACCCTTGCCTAAAGGTAAGAATGAAATTGGCTGTAAGTGGGTTTATAAGGTGAAGCACAATGCAGATGGTTCTGTGAACAGATACAAGGCAAGATTACTAGTCAAGGGGTATGCACAAACATATGGCATTGACTATGAAGAAACATTCAGTCCGGTTGCAAGGATGGCAACCGTAAGAGCAGTCATTGCTATGGCTGCATCAAAGGGATGGTCTTTACATCAGATGGATGTAAAGAATGCCTTCTTGCATGGTGATTTGCAAGAAGAGGTCTATATGGAGCAGCCACCAGGTTATGTGCATGCTGTTCATCATGAGTTTATTTGCAGGTTGAAGAAAGCCTTGTATGGCTTGAAGCAAGCACCTAGAGCACGGTCTGACAAGATAGGACAGTATCTTGTCACTATTGGCTTTCAGATTTCCAAGGCAGATTTCTCACTTTATGTGAGAAAAACAGAGAAAGGTATTATGCTACTTGTCATTTATGTTGATGATTTGATTATGACAGGTGACAGTGATGAAGATATCCTTCATGTGAAAATGCTATTGAAGCAGAAGTTTGAGATGAAGGATTTGGGAGAGCTGCGTTATTTCTTGGGCATTGAGGTGATTAGATCACCAAGTGGGATACAGCTCTTGCAGAGGCAGTATGGATTGGACATGCTGTCCAAATATGGGATGACAGGCTGTAAGCCTATTTCAGTTCCTTTGGAGCAGAATGTGAAGCTGAGCACAGATGTAGGTGAGCTTCTGGAAGACCCTACTATGTACAGACGCATAGTAGGAAGTTTGATTTATATGACTATTACCAGGCTAGATTTGAGCTATGCTGTTGGATTGGTAAGTCAGTTTATGCAGGCTCCAAGGAAACCGCATTTGGATGCGGCTAGACGCATACTCAGGTATGTGAAGTCCACATTGCAGTATGGACTATTTTATGAGACTGGGGTTCAGATACAGTTGCATGGATACACTGATGCTGATTGGGCTGGTAGCATTTCTGATAGACGATCTACCAGTGGATATGTGTTCTCTTTTGGGAGTGCTGCAGTCACTTGGAGCAGCAAGAAACAGCCTACAGTTGCCTTATCCAGCACAGAGGCTAAGTACAAGGGTGCAACAATGGCTGCATGTGAGGTAGCTTGGTTGCATAAGCTACTTTATGATATGCATCAGTCTACAGATGGGCCAGTTGTCATTTATTGTGACAACATGAGTAGTATACACTTGGCAAATAACCCAGTCTATCATGCTAGAACAAAGCACATTGAGGTGCATTATCACTATGTGCGAGAGAGGGTTTTACTAGGTCTTATTGATCTAGTTTATGTCAGCACAGAGGATCAGGTAGCTGACATATTCACGAAGGCATTGGGCGCAGAGAAGCTGCGCAGAGACCTGCTTGGTGTGCAGGAATTGGGATTGAGCTCGAGGGGGAGTGTTGAGATATCGAGCTCCACTCGTGATACGCCAGGGTGACCGTTGTGTATTTATGTCACCGACTTGTCAGTTGCAGACGCGGTTGGTACACCACCCATGAATAATAGCTACATGATAGCTATCCTTATCTACTCTAGTTTCGTGGCTTAGTTAGTATGCCACCTTAGTTAGTTGAGTTTGGTTTGAGACCCATATATAGGGTTCTTCTATTTCTTTGTAAGTGAGTTCTTTTGGCTTACACAACTAAGAAGAGGAAAACTGTTTTCAACCTCCACCCTTGTGTGTATTCCCCCATTGTGCAAGCAAGAAAGCTACAAGTGAGACTCCTTCCTTCTCTCCCACAATCTTGACAATAGTGAGCATACATGCTCTATGAACCTTGTCCAGGTGCCCCACTGAAGATTGACAGGTTGCTGTTCACTCAGATCAGCAGGTGCAGATTTTTAGATACAGGTTGCTGTCTATTCAGATCAGTAGGCGCAAATTTTCAGATACATGTTGCTGATTTTCAGGAGGGAGTCCACGATTTTCAGACACAGGTTGCTGATTTTCAGGAGGCAGTCCACGATGTTCAGAAGGCAGTCCACGCTGATTCCTTCCCTTGACTATGGCTTCATTTGCAAGTATCCAACTTCTTCCTCATTTCTTACTTCCATCTCCTTTGCACTGCAAGTTGTCATGCCCATTCTCCCACAGCCTCATGGATGAAGCTCTGATACCATGTTCAAAGAGTAGAGAGAGAGAAAGGGGAAGACTCCATATCCATGAGCCTTTAGGCTCTCAAGCTCATTCCTTCATTTGCACACACTTTACTGAAAAGCACGCACACACTACAAGATAAAGTGACCTAGTGTAAATGTAGACTAGACTGACTAACTCTAGTAAGGTCACTAACTGACTACTAACCCGACTTATTTAATGTAGTCACATGTAGACAGCTATGCACACTAGCTGTCATAGATGTCGGTCTTAGATGAAGACACACTGACGGTGAGCTTGATTTCTAACACTCCCCCTCAAGCTCAAAATCAAAACTCAAATCATCTGCATCACTCCAAGTAGCTGTCTAAAGTGAATGAACTTATCTTTACCAAGTGATTTGGTAAAGATGTCTGCTACCTGGTCTTCAGTCTTCACAGGATCCAAGTCAATCTGATCTGCTAAAACCATTTCCCTGATGAAATGGTAGTGAACCTCAATGTGTTTTGATCTTGCATGATAAACATGATTGCTTGCTAACATAACACTGCTCAAATTGTCACAGTACAGCTTGACTTTGCTGTCCAAGTGTACTCCCTGCTACATACAATCCGATTTTTGAGACACCGTCTCCATCTTCACTTTAGAAAATCAGATCTTCTTTTGCATACTTGTTATGACAACATCCTCATGAACCACATCGTGTTTAGCATCATCATTTAACCATGTAGCAAAACCCAAAGGCATAGTACTACCAATAGTATCACCATGTGGTACAAAGTACTGACACTGAGTTTGATATTTTCCTTTTGGTCCTTTAGTTGGCCTTCACACAAATGAAATGTCAAGACTTCATACATTTCCAATGGTAAAATACCTTCAATTGGAGTTAGTTGATCCAATGTCCCATTATCCATGATTTCATGGCTAGAAAATAGAAATCTTGTCCACCCATGTCATGATAATATTCACCCATGTCATCATAGTTTGTGAAAAGCTTTTGAGCATATATTCACCATGGCCTAAGTTCCCATGAACAAGCCTTAGTTGTGCAAAGTACCACCACTTCATAAAGTCCCATATTTCTTGCAGCAATAGGACAACAGATAAGTCCAAAACATCCTATACCTCATACAACAAAATCAAGACCTATATGGCTTATGGGTGAGAATAAAAAATGATTTGAAAGATAAAGATAACAACAACAATCTCACATTGACATAATGGTATTCCATATAGAAAATCATTATGTGAAAACCTACAAACAACCATAAGACTAAGAAAATCATAGACTATTGTATCAGGTAAAAGATCATAACATGATGTATTAAGTAACTACTGAACGGTGAACCAAATTGACTACAACTATCTACTTTCCTTGTGCCCCTTCATTTGAGTCATCATAGTCCAACTATACTAATCTCTGCAATTTGAAGCCATTAATTGTTGGCTTAATTATCTCATCTTGTAGTGTGGCCAAAATAAAAGCTCATTGGACCACATCTTTGATGTGAGGTGCCTCCTCCAACAGACCCGGAGGAGTCCTCTTAGTAGTCAACCGAAATTCATATCCATGCACATCACCATCCAGTCTCCCCATGGGAAACCTAGGACTTAGTTGAACATGGGAATCTCAATTCTACTTCATAGGGGAAGTGTGGAAAAGTCACCCCTAACAACAATCTAATGCCCACCTAAGAAAGACCACTTTGTAATCAATCAAAGGCAAGAGTGAGGTTAACACCACACTTGGTTCAAAGAGAGTGAGAGACGGGGGAGAGTGTAACTCGATCCCCCTACCCATACAGTAAAATCTCAGCTTCGGCCCCCTAAAACAATGTTAAACCTGGTAACTAATCCTACTGATGTTGGGAGGGTCACGATTTAATTAGCTCTATCTAGTGTTGGAAAGTTACCCATGGAAAGTCACCCGGCTTATCAGGTCCAACCAGCCATAGGTGTTCGATCGTCAAGATCAAAACCTCCCACTTCCCTAGATTGGGTTTTCTTTAGTTTTCTAATTAGCAAAGCATACTACCATGCTGTTTGGACATATTAAAAAAATAGCTTCCTTTTATTACTCAGTTAAATTGGGTTCATTAAACTCAATCTTTAGCACATAACAAACAATTTGGAAATCAAATACTTTATTTCATAATAACAAGCATAACTATCACTCCGCAGAGTGGTACAAAATTGTCTTTCTACAAAAAGTCATTGTCCAGCCTAGGATAGGACCTTCCAATCTCATAGGATTGGGCTGTATGTGATTGGCGCTTGTCTGGGGGGGGTCAACAAGGAATTTCTGGCTCAGAGCCCCTCTAAACTTCCGTGAGCCTCAAGAGCTGTCCTACATAGCAGGGACACTTATCACTCGGCCCTTTTCCCTCTCAAGTGCTTGAGTGATCAAAAACCAAAAACACCTACCTCCCTCGGGAGCATAAGACCCCCACCCACTGCATGTGAGTTTTTCCATACTCCACAGAGTGCTTAGGGAGCATTGGGTTGGGGACCCCAACGTCTCGAACCACCACAATCCACAACTCGTTCGGCTGTTACAAGCAAGTAATCATAAGAGGCATAATTCATCATTCACAAATCCAAAAGCAGACATAACCATAAAACATTTTTAACACACTTGTCAATGTATGTGATGCATAGAATCTATCCCTCTCATCAATTCCCATGTTCTTTACTAAAAAGTAAATGATAATACTAACATGTTTTTGTAAGTTAAAATACGTTCTAGCTAATATATGAAATAGAATATCCCATCATGGAGGTTGTGAAATCGGTGTGACTAGAAGCAACTTCTTTAGTATATCAAAATCGATGAGCAGTGGGGCATAGATATGAGCTAAATACCAAATATACCTACTGTGCCATTTCACCTGTGCCACAAAGCACATCACTTCTTAAACTATTGTAGGTACAAAAAAAATTTCAATTGCTTGAATTTTCCTTGTATTTATAGCCATACCTTCATGTGAGATAATATAGCCCAAAAGAACCTCTCTTTTAGTAGTAAAAACCAATTTAAATGGGTTAAGAGACATCCCAAATTGATGGCATCTTTCAAAGCACAGTCTAAGATACCTCATGTGATCTGCTTTCTTACCAAACACACATAAATCATCTATGAAAATCTCATAAAAGTACTACAAAATTCATGTTTTATGTGCTACACCTTGAAACTCTGGTGGTCTGTTCTTTAACCCAAAATTCATAATAGTACTACAAATGCTCCCCATTTCATTATAAAAGAGATCTAATCCATATCATTTGGATGCATTCAAATCTGATTATATCCTGAGAAACCATCCAAAAATTTGTAGATCTCATGACCTGCTACATCATCCAAAGAGTTTGTAAATAAAAGAGTGAGTGGGTCAGTTATTGTTGCTGCATTCAAATTTCTATAATCCACACAAACCCATATCTTGCCATTATTTTTGGGTACTACTACAATAGGTGACAACCAAGTCACTTCATTCACGAGCTTGATGAAGTCAACTCTAAGAAGTTTGTCACTCTCTTCCTTCACTTGTTTATCATAGTTTGGATTCATGTGATACCTTTTCTGCATAATAGGTTTAGCATCTGCCTTGAAATTAATCCTATATTGACATACCCTTGTATTAAATCCCTTCATATTAGTGTACTCCCAAGCAAAAATACCCCAAAATTCTTTGCATAGATGAATCAACTACTGCTTGAAGTCTTCCTCAACAAAAATACTCACCTTTGTCGGTTTAGAACTTGATTTAGCATCCAGATATACCTTTTAAACATAGTCTTCAAGACCTCTTGCTAACTTGCTCATAATGTGTTCATATTTCAACTCAGCATCAATAATGGCTTGTTGACTGGCTCTATCGAGACCCTCCTCTATCTTTGATGAAGCATTTTCTTGCTCTTTGAGAGTGTCCACATCAGTTCCATTACTTCCCTTAGGACAATCACTACTTTCTCTATCCAATTTAGTGTTTTGTTGTATCAAGTCATTGTTTTCTTGTATCAAATCCCTGTTTGCTTGTAGCAATGAACTTAATGCCTGCAACAGTGACCCTACTGTACTTGCAATGGTAAACTCTCAGCCTACAGCTATAAAGTTGCTTCTTGCATGGTATTGCTGTAAACACATTATATTCAGATAGAAAATTCTCAACATCCACTTCAAAGACTCGTACAATAGTAGGATTAGCATGTAAAAAGAGTTCTTCTTCATCATTTTCAATCTTAGGTGCAACATTTATTGTTTGAGCAACCAATGGATGGTATTTGGATTTCAATACTACTTGATTAACTGTAGATAACTTTACCTCCTTAGCTGCCATGGGGAATGATTATTGTATTTGCATCCCAGTCTTGCTTCAACTTGGATAATCTAAACTGTGGCCTTCCCAACATCATATGATATGAATCTCCTAGACCTTCCATGAAAAGGACAATAAAGTGTACCTTAAACTTCAGCCCTGCACCTTGAATGAGTTGAGTCTTCAAGATTCCCAAAGGGTGAAGCCTCTGTTGGTTAGCCATCTTGACTTGAAATGGTGTTGGTACTAGTCCTTGTAATTTGTGTGCAAGATACATCTCTTCAGATATGGTGTTTAATCCCGAGCCTCCATCTAATAATGCATAATCTAATTTAATGCCCAAGTATTCCACTTTTATGGTTGGCACTTTATAATCCACTAGTTCAGACTATGTGGGGATGATGGCTTGACATTTTGAAATCTCCTTGCTATTATCAAATAGCATAATGTTTCCACACTTTTCCTTGATTCACCATAATATTTGCTAAGAGTTTCTCCTTGAATCTTGGAATTAAGTCAAGGATCTAACTGTAATAAAGATCTAGTTAATGCAACAAATAACCCATGGAAACCTTGAGATTATGCATAAAGATTTGGACTTTGTCATTGGCCACTAAATTATACTCTTGTAAGTGGCAAATCTTGCTATTTTTCTACATGTTGCAATTGACTCCCCTATACTTCATACAACAATTTTGTAGAATTGAGTTTCTTTGACTCCTTTTTCTTCTACAACTTTTGAACTCATTTAGAGGCTACTTCCATAGCTTTCTCTTGACCATTCCAATTTATCTTATGCTTGATTTTAGCCCTAGTGATGGCTAAAACTACTATCTCTTCTAGACAATCTTCCACAATTATACCCATGTTGGCTTACATTTAAAACATCCTTTCTTGGCACATTTTTTTGAAGAACTTCTTTAAATTTTTGCTCCAACTACTAGCCTTATGTCGCCTGACCCTTCATGACCTTTGTAGGTATTTCGACTAAGACCAATGTTGCGGGTATCGGTGATTGCTATCCACAAGGTAGTCCTGCTTGTTGTATTTCATGCTGCTCTCCAATCTACATTCCCTTTTCAACCCTATGGCATACCCATAGCTCACAGTTAGGTCCTGACATATATCCTTGCCTGCCACAGTAATAGCAAGGCTCTCATTGCCTTTTCTGGGCATTATTCCACCGCCTTGGCTAGTCATTGCTCCATTTCTTAGGGTTGACCCTTCCTACTAAATCCAAGATGTTGTGCCATCTCAGGTGCAATTTGGTTTACTGGTGCTGCTGGTAGTGTTGGTTGCTGTCTTGCATTCCATACCATTGGATTATACCAACATTCTTTAGCCTTATGGCCCACCTTTTGACATATGCTACATGACTTTACATTCCTGGGAGTATTAATAACTCCTATATCCAACAACCATTTCTTTATTTTCTTCTCTCATCTTTTTTCCAAAGTCATCTTATCCTCTTTTTTTGTTCCTTTCTTCTTATCTTTAGAAGAACAATTATCCTTCATGGATTTCCTTTTATACCACTTCTGCTTCTATCTACTCCTATCCTCATTCGAGTTGCTTGATTCGGTATCTGACTTAGAACCTGATGAGGAATCCTCTTCATCACTATTGTCCTCTGAATCAAAACCATCAAAATCAGAGTTTGAGGAATCCTTACTACTCTTCTTCTTGAACTTGCTTTTGCCAAGCCTTTTATCCACCCATTGTGTTGCTTCAGCCAACACATCTATGGTGTTATTATTTCTGATTTCAATATTAGCAATTGCTCCTACAATAGCTTTATCCAATCCCTTGACAAAGTATGAACACTACAGATCTATGGAAGGTCTATCATTTGCATTCAACTTATTTAGTAAGTTCTCAAATTTTTGTGTATAGTCATGTACTAGCATTGTCTTCTCCTTGATTTGCTTTACCTTCTTTAACACATCCATAGCTATGTTATGTTTTCTAAATCTACTCAGAAAAGTAGTTTTAAGGCCGTCATATGTGGTAAAGTGTCTAGCATCATAAGTGTTGTACCAATCCATGGCCTTACCTTTGAAGGTTGATGCAAACTTTTGTAGCTTAACCTGCTCCCCGAACATGTTGTTAAAACTGCTAGTTGGGCCCACCTTGTTTGGAACTATGTGACATGGCAATTTGAGTCCTCTTTCTTCTTGCCAAAGAACTTAGAAGCTCTGACCTTAGGATTGACTAGTGGGTTGGGATTCATGGCGCTTGGCTTCTTCTTTTGGAGGTAGAGGATCAAAATTAAGAGATTTCTTTGCAGTAACTACTATGCTTCTCAATAGCACTATGCTTCCTAGCACTAGATGTTGTAATGTTTCCGCCACACAGTTGGGAGGAGTTGAGTGATCTTTCAAGTTAGGCACTTTGTCCTTTATTTCAAGAGAACTTGGAGGAGATTGTATAGATATAGCATGGGAATGATAAATAGTAATGGTACCAACAAAGGGATTGACATCTTGGAATTCCTCTCTAAATGATGAAAATTCCTCTTCATCTAGGGTGACAATTCCTCTTGCTTCACCACCATCATTCCACAATAACCTCTATTGTTGCCCTACTAATAACTCTCTTAACTATCTAGACCTGCTTCGAGTCAGGATGCCATTTGATGGATGCGGATAATTTTCTGATATATATGAAAAAAATGCAAAATTAGACCTTTAGAGTACATCATGCTACTTCATGCAGTATGCCAGTACTTCAGGTTTTAACAAAAAAAATAGATTTTTGGCATCAAATAGAGGTATTTTTTATTGATCTTTAAATTGAGAGATATAAAATAGCATAGGAACCCTTGTATCATTTTGCTTTTGGAAATATGTTACTACTTCATATAAGAATTTGGAAATTTTGCCATCAAACAATGTCATTTTTGCTGCTGTTTTAAACCATAGATATAGAGAAGCAATAATAGCCTATACATATAGAAACCCTTTAAATTGCATACAAAAAGTTCATTTTTCTTTCATAAAACAAAGTTGTTTCATAAAACAAATACCGCATTAGGCAACTCATAAGAAACTTAGAAAATAATGACATAGAGACATGGGAATACATACTACAACACTAATAATCAACAAATTAGAAATATAAATAAGAGAATATGCTAAAAATAGACAAAAACACAAAGAAACATGGTGCCAACTATCAAATCTTACATATTATCATGAATATCCATCATTCAACATGTCGTAAGCATAAGGAATGAGCAAAAAATATGAGACACTTATAATACCTCTTCAAGTCATGTGTGAAAATTGCCTATATAACTAAACTTCATGAGGCATACAACTTAATGAGGCATCTAAAAACTGATTTACACATAGAAGTACTACGACTAAGGTTCTAACCATGCTAAGGTCAAATATAGTGCATCAACCCATGGCTAACAAGCATAAGAACATTGAGACAACAATGGTTATATCTCTAGCAGCCAAAATCTTTTTGAAATTTGGTGATGCAACTTACAAATCTTTTTGAAACTTTAATTCATACTTACAAATGGAATTAAGGATTTGGTGATGCAACTTCACTGCCTTTTGTTGATTGTAAACATCCTTGATCACCTTTTCCATAATTTGACTAAGCTACCCATAACTGTCAAATAAGTCATAACCTTCTCCACTCATCTTGCTTTTGGCCAATGCAAGTAGAAGACTAGGGAATGATTTTACAAAATGCCCTTTAAAAGTGGATCATGTGTCTAACCCCCATGGCATTCATACAATTATAGGTCTCTCACATATCTTTTGAGATCACAAATGTGAGCCCTTTGGAATGCTTCTTTGCTTTTAATTTTATCATCATATCTGTACAAATTCCCCAAGGAGAAGTCCAAAAAAGGGGAAAATAGGATCGACACTATGGGCAAATTCTTCTTTGAGATCTAAAGAAATGCATTCCCACCAAAGTCAAAGTGTTACCACAAACCCATGAGTGAGAGCATTAATGAAGTTAATTTTGCATGTATCAAGCTTATCAAGAAGCTTTTGAGAGAGGTTGGCATACATCATATGTAGGATTTTTTAAATCTCTTTGTGTGATTTTCCATCAAAATTCTAAATGGGAAAATTTCCAACTTTGGAAAGACTGGGCGAGCTAGTTTCTTTGATATTAGAGGTTGAAGCTTCCTCTTTTACCCCATGTGCATTAAGGTACTTGGCTTCAATAGCATCAAGCTTTGTGAAGAAATTGGAATCATATTCTTCTTGATCAAGCATATCAATAATTGAGTAAACATTCATATAAATAAATCTAGGAACTACCTAAAACTCACTACTATCCTATGAGAAGTCATCATCATCTTCATCATTGAAAGGAGTAGTATTAGCAAGATTATCCAACCTAGATTCTTCATTTGAAGAGTCTAGATAGCCTCCATAGATTCCCTTATAGTCATCAATGAGCTCACAACAATTCTCTTTAGTGCCATTTGGATGCCACAGAGTCTCCTCCATAAGGGAATTTTCAATCATGTGCTAGTGAAACCTAGATCTTTTTGATAATGTCTCTTCATCAAGGGCAATGCGCATGGAAAAATTTTGCATCATTTCACTGAAATTCCTTCATTGCCCAAGGAATAGGTGGTGGTGTATCAAGGGTATATTCAGGATGTCTCATGGTAGTAGAACTGGAGGTAACATGTTCATTGATGGTTGTAGTAGCATTAATAACTGGTATAGCTTGGAGATTTTCTTCCTCATACTCATCATCATCTTCAAATCCATTTCAAGTTCCCAATACATGAGATCACTCATGGTAGGGGAAGAAGAAGTTAGAGGGTCTTCAGCTAAGAGGGTGTTGATTTTGTGGAGGTTGGGTAGGTGGAATTTCCACCCCTTATCAGTTCTAGTAGGGCGAACCTTCTTAGAAGAGGAAGTAGTAATGGTGGACAACTGGGTGGACAAAGTTTGGGAGCTTAGAGGATTCCGTAGGTTTGAGAGAGGCTTCAATAGTACCAAGATGGAAATTGAGAGAGTGCATGCTTTGTTGAATCTGATCAACCTACTCCCTGAGTTGGTGAAAGGAGAGATGCATTTAATTTAGGGCATGTTGCTTTATAGTCCATTCACCATTGAGTGGGCGAAGAAATGGGGTAGCTATGTGGTGAGAGTCATTATGAGAGAACTCTCGAGGCAGGAAATCTTGAGCATTGATAGTTCTAATATTTCCACTTGTGGGAGTGATGAGTCTCTTGCAGTGTGTGTGCACATATCATTTTCATCCATATAGTCATGAGAATATGCAGGCTTGAGAAAATTATGTTGGATAGGTAAAGCCGGTTGTACCTGGAATCCTTTTCACTCATTTTGGATGGATTTAGTTGTGGAAGGGGCACCAATAACATATTTTGCTTTTGCAGTGTGGGAGTAGATTTGAATATTCTAAGATTGTTTTAGCTCCCCTACTTGTAAGGAAGAGATATCCATTTGTCGTTCCTAGGGAAGGTCAACATTTGACTAGTTGATTATGGTGGGGAGATAATTCTAGGTTTTGTCATCACTTTTCATAACAATTGTTTAGCCTTGGTCATTCTCAAAGTTGATCCCTTCAATGAGTTAAAGAAGGAACCAGTATTGATAATAATATGTATAGATGATTGCTTCATCTCTAGCATAGTGGTATGAACATTGAGAGTTAGAATATTTGAAAGATAAGGATCACTCACAGAAATGAGAAAATTTGGGTGAAGTTCAAAGAAAATGGGACCATTGGAAAGAGGAGACACAACAACCCCAACAATCATATCCCAGAGTTCTTTATGCCTAGTATGTAGAATTGTTGTAATACAAGACATAGGAAGGCCTCGACAAAAAAGAGGGACAATGCCAGTTACAAGATATCCCAAATGGATGTAAAGAAATCCTTTTTGGATTTTTGGATTTTATCATAAGGGAAACTAAGGAGAGAGATAAATTGGTCATCCTGGGAAGAGTCTCCAATGAAGATACACCCATGGTCTTCAATAAAGATGCTAGAAGCTCGAAATTTAAAAAGAGAGTGTTTTCCATAAAATGTTGTAGGCTTAATGGATGGTAACACCCAATGGCCTAACAAATTTTCATCTTCTATGGTATTAGAATTTGTTAAAGGTTGATATTTTTGGGAGAGGCTCCTAGCTAGAGAATACAAGTTGTGCTAGGATGATAGTGGCATAGCTACTAGCATAGAAAAATAGAAGACCTATTAGGGATTTGGATGGCCTATTATCTTTTTCCTTGATAAGTCAACAAAAATAAAATCAGTCCATTCTTGGAACTTAATAGGAGTAGTTTTGATTCCAAATGATAAGACTATCCATTGATAATGACCATATGGAACACAACAAGTGGTCCTATGGGGCTACAAGCAATTGCTAGAGGCCTAATTTTAGGTCAAACTTATTGAAAATTTGGGCACCTCCAAGTCTCTTAAGAAGCACGTCTTTCAGGGGCAATGGATGGCCATGTCCAATAGATACTTGTTAAGGGGCTTATTATTAATAACAAGCCGCTTTTTGCCCAGTTTTTTTTCACTATGCTTATTAACATAAAAGCATGGCAAGCCCAATGAGAGAATGTTGATTTAATAAGACCTTTGTGTAGTAGCTCTTGGATTTCTTCTTGGCATAATGCTAGGTTTTAAGCCTTCATAACTGGATGGAATGCTTTAGTAGGAATAGCATCATCCTTTATAGAGAGTGTAATAGAAAACCAAGCGTCTTTTTCTTTAAACAAGGTTGGATCATCATAATAGAATTAAGCTACTTTGTCTTTAAGTTGGGAAATATTTGTGCTATATTTGGCCAATTGGAACCATATGTGGAGATGAGTAGGCACTCCTTCTTCTGCTTGTATCATGAAAACAAAGCAAGCAATCTTTAGAAGGAGAGGAAGAGTGATTCCCTTGTTGGCATAGGTCAAATGGAGAAGATCTGTGTAGAAAGTGAAGGACACCATATGTTTGAGTATATCGATGCCAATGATAAGATCATAGCATAGTTCGGGCATTGGTTATATCTCAATAGGAAGTTTTATATCCCCAAGGTGAAGCCATGTCTTGACTTTGGTGGTGACAATCATTGTAGAGCCTATATCAATAAGTGCATTAGCAAATATCTTGAAGTATCTAGAGTCTTTGAGGATTACAGACACAACTAGGATTGGGCCAATGCTATTCAAAGCATTGATTTTGAGAGAGGAAAGGGATTCTTTGCCTTTGGCATTAGCTGGTGTATTGAATCTTTGGTGTGTGCTATCTCTTGCTAAATGAAACTACAGAGGGTAGAAAGATCTTATTTGTACTATTTCAAATTTTGATGTAGTATACTCACTAAGGATTGGAGAGCGACAGTGAATTGCTTGATTTCCAAGGTGATTTGTTGAAGATTAGTTTCAATAACGTGGAGTTGTCTATGACTTAGAATCATTGCAGAAGATTGTGATCTGATCATCTCATTTAAAATTGGGGAGAGAAACCGATTTCCTCTTTTGAGACTATTCCTACTATAAATGTTCCAAGACTGCTTTGTGGTTTTGGAAAATCATAGGGTGTTTATGATAATTCTTCTTGTAGTCTTTCTCTTTGTTGCCTTTTGTTTTGCTAGTGTTTGGAGAGAGATGAAGTAGGATCACTAGACGAAGTGTTTGATTCTTTAGATGATTGTGGGGGAAAACTAGAAGGTCCAAGGTCTTTGGGGCCAAATCTTTTTTTAGAGAATGAGGTTAATACACCTCGATGAGAGAAGCAAGAGGAGAAACCATGACCTCGTCCGGGTGAGAGAAATAATGAGCATTGAGATGATATCTGTCAAGAGAAGAAGAAGAAGAAGACTCGAGGTCTTTTGATTGAGAATTTGAATCATAAGAAGTATCCTTCGAGTGGTTGGTCTCAATATCAAAAGAGTGAGAAAGAAGCCCTATAGATTTGTGAACTTGATGAGCATTGAGCTTCTTTTGGCGTGCGATGATGAGTGCATTGGTCGGATAGATGGTGAGAGCTTCTGCAAATATAGCATTTAAGTTTCCCCTTTTTCTTGGATTGATTTTTTTGTGGCTTGGATTCTTCTTATGGCAAGAAGAATGTTGTTTATAATGAGCATAAGAACTTTGAACATAGCAATGGCTATATCTTTGGCAACCAAAATATTTTTGAAATTTTAATTCATACTTATAAATGGAATCGGGGATTTGGTGATGCAACTTTTTTGCCTTTTTTTGATTGCAAATATCCTTGATCACCTTTTCCATAATTTGACTAAGTTTCCCAAAACTATCAAAGAAGTCATAGCCTTCTTCACTCATCTTGCTTTTGGCCAATGTAGATAGAGGATCAGGGAATGAATTTACAAAATGCTCTTTAATTGTGGCATCATGTGCCCCCTGGCATTCATACAATGGGTCTCTCATATGAATTTGGTATTCTTTGTATATTTTGAGATCACAAAGTTGAGCCCTTTGGAATGCTTCTTTGGCTTCCGTTTTATCATCATATCTGTTACCAACCAATTTCCCAAGGAGAAGTTCAAAAAAAGGAAAAACAATATCAACAAATTTTTCTTTGAGATCTAAGGAAATGCTTTCCCACCAAAGTCAAAGCATACACACAAATCCATGAGTGAGAGCACTAATAAGGCCAATTTTTCCCCATATCAAGCTTATCAAGAAGCTTTTGAGAGAGGCAGGCATACATCTTATGTAGGATTGTTTTAATCTCTTTCTATGATTTGCCATCAAAATTCCAAATGGGAAAATTTTCAACTTTGGAAAGACTAGGCACACTAGTTTCTTTGATATTAGAGGTTGAAGCATCCTCTTTACCCCACATGCATTAAGGTACTTGGCTTCAATAGCGTCAAGTTCTGTGAAGAAAGTAGAATATATTCTTCTTCATCAAACACATTAGTAATAGAGTGAACATGATCAAGGCTTGGACATATGGATTACTCACTAAGGATTGGAGAGCGACAGTGACTTGCCTAATTTCCAAGGTGATTTGTTGGAGATTAGTCTAGACCAGTCTATGACTTAGCATCGTTGCAGAAAATTGTTGTCTGGTCATCTCATTTAAAACTTGGGAGTGAAACTCATTTCCTCTTTTAAGAGTATTCCTACTCAATGTTCCAAGACTACTTTGTGGCTTTGGCAGATCATAGGGTGTCTGTAATAATTATTTTTGTAGTCTCTCTCCTTGTTGCCTTTTGTTTTGCTAGTGTTGGGAGAGGGATGAAGTAGGATCACTGGATGAAGTTTTTGATTCTTTAAATGATTGTGGGGAAAAACTAGAAGGTCCAGGGCCTTGGGGAACAAATCTTTTTTTAGAGAATGAGGTTGATGAACCTCAACCAAAGAAGGAAGAGGAGAAACCATGACCTCATATAGGGCATGAGAAATGGTCAGCATTGAGATGATATTTGTCAAGAGAAGAAGAAGAAGAAGAAGAAAATTCAAGGTCTTCTGATTCAGAATCTGAATCATAGGAAGTATCCTTGGAGTGATTGGCCTTAGTATAAGAAGAGTAAGAAAGAGGCCTTTTAGATTTGTAAACTTGACGAGCATTGAGTTTCTTTTAGCAATGAGGGCATTGGTTGGCTAAATAGTGAGAGCTTCTGCAAATATAGCATTTGAGCAAAATTAACACCCTTTCACTTGAAGATCCTCTAATTCCTTCTTCCCCTACCATGAGTGATCTCATGTATTGGGAATTTAAAATGGAATCTAAAGAAGATGATGAGGACGAGGAAGAAGAGGAAGACAACCTCCAAGCTATACCATCTATTAATGCTACTACAACCATCGATAAAGATGTTGCATCTAGTTCTGCTCTACCACATGATATCCTTGAATATACCCTTGATACACAATCACCTATCCTTGGTCAATCAAGGACTTTCAATGAAATGATGCAAAATTTTCCCATGCACATTGCCCCTGATGAAGGGATATTATCAGCAAGATCTAGGTTTCACTTGCATGCCATTGAAAATTCCCTTATGGAGGAGACTTTCTAGCATCTACTGGCACTGAAGAGAATTGTTGTGAACTCATTGATGACTATAGGGGCATCTATGGAGGCTATCTGGGCTCTTCCGATGAAGAATATGGGCTGGATGATCTTGATAATACTACTTATCTCAATGATGAAGATGATGATGACTCTTCAAAGGATAGTAATGAGTTTCAAGTAGTTCTTAGATTTATTTATATAAATGTTCAATCTATTACTGATGTGTTTGAGCAAGAAGAATATGATTCAAGTTTTTTCACAAAGCTTGATGCTATTGAAGCCAAGTACCTTAATGCACATGGGATAAAAGAGGAAGCTTCAATCTCTAATATCAAAGAAACTAACTTACCCAATCTTTCCAAAGTCGAAAAATTTCCCATTTGGAAATTTGATGGCAAATAACAAAAAGAGATTACAACAATCCTACATATAATGTATGCCTACCTTTCTCAAAAGCTTCTTAATAATCATGATAAGGGAAAAATTGACCGCATTAATGCTCTCACTCATGGGTTTGTGGGTACGCTTCGACTTTGGTGGAAAAGTATTTCTTCAAATCTCAAAGAAAGAATTGCAAATAGTATTGATAATGTATTCTCATTTTTTGAAATTCTCCTTGGGGAATTGGTTGGTAATAGATATGATGATAAAAGTAAAGCCAAAGAAGCATTCCAAACGACTCAGCTTTGTGATCTCAAAAGATACAAAGAATACCAAATTTATATAAGAGACCTATTGCCAGGGGGCACACGATGCCACTCTTAAAGAGCATTTTATAAATTCATTCCATGATCCTTTACCTGCATTGGCCAAAAGCAAGATGAGAAAAGAAGATTATGAATTCTTTGACAATTTTGGGCGGCATAGTCAAATTATGGAAAAGGTGATCAAGGATGTTTGTAATCACAAAAGGCGGCAAAGCTGCATCACCAAATCCTTGATTCCATTTGTAAGTATGAATTAAAATTTCAAAAAGATTTTAGCTACCAAAGACATAGCCATTTCTCTTGTCAAAGTTCTTATGCTCATTATGAATGTCATTCTTCTCACCATAAGAAGAAGCCAACCCACAAAAAGACTCACTCCAAGAAAAAGGGGAAACTCAAATGCTATATTTGCAGAAGCTCTCACCATTTAGCCAACCAATGCCCTCATCGCCAAAAGAAACTCAATGCTCATCAAGTTCACAAATCTAAAAGGCCTCTTTCTCACTCTTTTGATACTGAGGCCAACCACTCCAAGGATACTTCTTATGATTTAGATTCTTAATCAGAAGGCCTCAAGTCTTCTTCTTCTTCTTCTTCTCTTGACAAATATCATCTCAATGCTCACCATTTCTCTTGCCTTGGACAAGGTCGTGGTATCTCTTCTTCCTTCCCTCATCAAGGTGCATCAACCTCATTCTCTAAAATAAGATTTGGCCCCCAAGACCTTGGACCTTCTAGTTTTCCCCCATAATCATCTGATGAATCAGACACTTGGTCCTATGATCCTACTTCATCCCTCTTCAAAGATTGGCAAAATAGAGGGCAACAAAGAGAAAGAATTCATGAAAATTTCCTCTTATAAGAAGGTCCGCCCTACTAAAACTGATAAGGAATGGAAATTCCACCTACCCAACCTCCACAAAATCAACACTCTTTCAGTTGAAGACCCTCTAACTCCTTCCCCTACCATGAGTGATCTCATGTTTTGGGAATTTGAAATGGAATTTGAAAAAGATGATGAGGACGAGAAAGAAGAGGAAGACAACTTGTAAGCTATACCATCTATTAATGCTACTATAACCATCAATGAACATGTTGCCTCTAGTTCTACTCTAACGCAAGATATCCCTAATACACCATCACCTATCCTTGTTCAATGGAGGACTTTCAGTGAAATGATGGAGAACTTTCCCATGTGCATTGCTCCTAATGAAGAGACATGATAAAAAAGATCTAGGTTTCACAAACATGCCATTGAAATTTCCCTTATGGAGCAAACTTTGTGGCATCTAGATGGCATTAAAGAGAACTGCTATGAGCTCATTGATGACTATAGGGGCATCTAAGGAGGCTATCTAGACTCTTCAAATGAAGAATCTGGGCTAGATGATCTTGCTAATACTACTCCTCTCAATGATGAAGATGAAGATGACTCCTCACAAGATAGTAATGAGTTTTAGGCAATTCCTAGATTAATTTATGTAAATGTTCGGTCTATTAGTGATGTGTTTGATCAAGAAGAATATGATTCAAGTTTCTTCACAGAGCTTGATGCTATTGAAGCCAAGTATCTTAATGCACATGGGGTAAAGGAGGAAGCTTCTTGCCCAGTCTTTCCAAAGTTGGAAATTTTCCCATTTGGAATTTTGGTGGCAAATCACAGAGATTAAAACAATCCTGTATATGATGTATGCCTACCTCTCTCAAAAGGTTCTTGATAAGCTTGATAGAGGAAAAATTGGCCTCATTAATGCTCTCACTCATGGGTTTGTGGACACACTCCGACTCGATGGAAAAGCATTTCCTTAGATCTCATAGAAGAAATTTCCAATAGTGTTGATCCTCTTTTCCCGTTTTTTGAATTTCTCGTTGGGGAATTTGTTCATAATAAATATGATGATAAAACTAAAGGCAAAGAAGCATTCCAAACGGCTTAGCTTTGTGATATCAAAAGACACAAAGGATACCTAATTTATATGAGAGACCTATTGTATGGATGCCAGGGGGACACATGATGCCACACTTAAAGAGCATTTTGTAAATTCATTCCCTAATCCTCTACTTGCATTGGCCAAAATCAAGATGAGTGAAGAAGGTTATGACTTCTTTGATAGTTTTGGGTAGCTTAATCACATAGCGGAAAATGTGATCAAGGATGTTTGCAATCAACAAAATCCAATGAAGTTGCATCACGAAATCCCCAATTCCATTTGTAAGTATCAATTAAAATTTCAAAAAGATTTTGGCTGCTAGAGATACAGCCATTGCTCTTGTCAACATTCTTATGCTCATTATGAATGCCATTCTTTTTGCCATAAGCAGAAACCAACCCGAAAAAAAACTCACTCCAAGAAAAAGGGGAAACTCAAATGCTATATTTGTAGAAGCTCTCACCATGTAGACAACCAATCTCCTCATTGCCTCAAGAAACTCAATGCTCATCAAGTAAACAAATCTAAAAGGCCTCTTTCTCACTCTTTTGATACTGAGGCTAGCCACTTCAAGTCTGCTTCTTATGATTTAGATTTTGAATTGGAAGACCTCAAGTCTTTTTCTTCTTCTTATTCTTCTTCTCTTAACAAATATCATCTCCATGCTCACCATTTCTCTCACCCCAAATGAGGTCGTGGTTTCTCCTCTTCCTTCTCTGATTGAGGTGTATCAACCTCATTCTCTAAAAAAGTTTTGGTCCCCAAGATCCTAGACCTTCAAAATGTTCTCTATCTAACCTACGCCAACAAGAAAATCACTTTTCCTCCCCTTACAAAGATCTCTTGCTTTGTTTTCATGATAAAATCTAAAGAAGGAGTGCCTACTCGTCTCCACATCTGGTTCAAAAAGTAATTGGCCAAATACAACACACATAT